>NC_057808.1:560070193-560370193 GCF_018294505.1 Triticum aestivum | reverse complement strand
TGATGGCTCATGCTGATGCGGAAGATTTGGTCAGTAAATGTGACGGTTGTCAGAAGTTCTCACGACGGGCTCATGTGCCAGCTCAAGAATTGAGGATGATTCCTATTACGTGGCCGTTTGTAGTCTGGGGGCTTGATATGGTTGGGCCTTTCAAAAGGTCCAAAGATAAAAAGACACACCTTCTGGTGGCGGTTGATAAGTTCAGGAAGTGGGTTGAGGCAGAGCCGGTCAGTAAGTGTGATGTAGCCACATCGGTTCAATTCATGAAGAAGGTGATCTTTCGTTTTGGTTTTCCACACAGCATCATAACTGACAACGGTACTAATCTGTCCAAGGGTGCCATGGAAGAGTTCTGTCAACGTGAGCATATCCGGCTCGATGTTTCATCAGTGGCTCACCCTCAATCCAATGGTCAAGCTGAAAGAGCCAATCAAGAGATCTTGAAAGGTATAAAACCCCGGCTCATGGTCCCTTTATAGCGGACGCCGGGTTGTTGGGTGGAGGAGTTGCCTTCTGTGATTTGGAGCATCAACACTACACCTAACAGATCTACGGGTTATACGCCTATCTTCATGGTTTACGGAGCAGAGGCGGTTCTACCGAGTGACATCCGTCATGACTAGCCCCGAGTGGCGGCTTATGTTGAAGCTAATAATGAACAAGCTCGTGAGGATGCACTTGAGTTATTGGATGAGAAGCGTGACTTAGCAGCAGCCCGCTCGGCGATTTACCAACAGGACCTGCGCCGTTATCACATCCGCCGGGTTAAGTCCAGAACCTTTCAAGAAGGTGACTTAGTGCTCCGGCTTATCCAGGATCAGCCCGATATGCACAAGCTATCCCCACCTTGGGAAGGACCCTTTGTGGTCAGCAAGAACCTGAACAACGGGTCATACTACCTCATCGATGTTTGAGAGCACAAAGACTCACGTAAGTCGGAGGAGGAGACCCGCCGGCCATGGAACATTGCTCATCTTCGGCCTTACTACACTTGAGCCACCGGCTCTCATGATGTACATATTATGAAATGTATATATTATGATAAGTAATAAAGCAGGACCTCTGTCCTTTTCATCCTCAATGATCATATGTTCTTATTATTTTAAACATAAACGACCAATTGGGGGCTGATCGTATTCGAATTCAGCTTAACTCTCTTGGTCCGGCTCATGATCGTATTTGAATCTAGCCGTTACACCTCATGGTCACGAGGGGGCTTCCTGTTCAAACATAGGTCGTATTCGAACCAAAGAGAACATAGTTGTCGATACCCTTTTGATTGGCACGCTGCCAAACCTACTAGGGGGCTTCTTGATCATATCCGAATCATAGCTCAACCCCTTTGGGTCTGACATGGATCGTATTCGAATTAGCGTCATTAAACAACTCTCAAGGTCATTTGGGGGCTTGCTGTTCAAACATAGGTCATATTCGAACCAAAGAGACCATAGCTGTCGGTACCCTCTTGATCGGCAACGCCAAAGCCACTGGGAGCTATATGATCGTATTCGAATCTTAGCTTAACCCCTTTGGAGCGGTTTTCAGATCGTATTTGAATCAGAAGCCTCAAAACTTTGTTTGTTTCCTCTAAGTTTTTTGCAATCACAATTTTTCGACTTTTTCTTGAGGCTTCTTGATCATATTTGGAAGCATCTACTGAGTGGTCTCTATTTAACCCGGCTTGGCCTTCGTCAATAAGTCGCCAGTATATAACAATAATCATATGAGTGGAAGTACCAGCTTCTACAAGATTGGGTTGTCACCCTTACTGTTCGGGTCACATAAACCGGCAGCATAAATCAAAGGATCACAGGTATGATGTTATGGTTATATTTCAAAGATATAATTGATAGCCGGCTTATCTATGACTCTTGTTCATATTCCGGGTTATATGTAAGATATATGACCCGCCATGCGGTAAGCCACCAAGGGACTTGTGATGTGTTTCTCTATGCAGGACAGTTAAAAAGTTTTTTTTTAAAACATAAGGAAAACAGATGATCAGCACAATATGGAGGAATATAAGATGGCGGCTTAAACAGTGTTGAGCGCCAGACACATGCACGATGGCATGACAAAATCAAGTGTTTTTTCTACCCCATTACATGACTCCCCGAGTCCAAATGATGAAACATTGTTTTTTAGCAAAACGTAAATATGAGCCGCCAGATGGATCAATTGTGTTGTTGGCCTGAAGCTTCCGGATCATCCCTTTCCGCTCCTCCACCTTGTTCCCTGTCCTGGAAGGTTGATGATGACCAGTCAATGCCACTCAAAGCTTAAAATTCAGCTTCATCATCAATTAATCCGGCCGGGTCAACTTCAGGGGCGAAGGTATGCTTACGAATTGGAGGGATCAGGCTGGTCACTTCATAATGTGGCGTTGGAATCCTCCGGTTTTCAGCGTCATAACCCGGATGATACTTGGTAAGATCCGTGTCATTAGCAATCAGGGTGGCCACAGGGCGGATCCCCTTAACACAAGTGGTGAAGTCCTCCTGTCCAAACGGTGTGCCGTCCTCTTTTAAGCTTGGATACCCGATGGCGATGTCGGCCGGGTCTAGCTCCGGTAGCCACGCCTTGGCCCGGCTTAATGTAGTTACGGCTCCGGCTCTCGCAGAAGATCGCCTTAGTTCATTAAACCGCTGAGGTAACACAGCAAGCCGCTTTAATACATCTGACAGGAGGGTGGGAACTTCATTTGACAGGGCCACTGCGGCTAAGGCACGCTGAGACCCGGTGTAAAGTTGCTCCACCAGTGTGTAAACCGCCTTCAGTTTTATCAGCATGCTCTGGTTAAGGTTTGAGCTCCTTGGGCCTGCATTACGAAGTCAGATGAGTTGACAACAATTGATATGTTTATTATGAAGATTTAAATACTTAACACTTGCAGAGTAACTTACCAAAGATTGCTGAGACCATCTGAGATACATGGCGTTTTAAACCGGATAATTCGGCGGTAGTTTCTGCAAGAGCTGTCTCTGCCTTCTCAGCCCGATTGATCAAGGCAATCTTTTCATCAGCCCAGGCCTTCTTCTCGGATTTAAAGCCTTTTTTCAGTTTCTCTTGTTCAGATATACTGAATTCAAACTTGGAGTTGGCTTTTTGGGTCTCAATCTCCTGTGCTTCTAGGCGATTCTTAAAGTCAGATATTTCCGATTCAAATTGACTAATGGTGGCCTGCACAAATGCCGGGTTACAGTCAGGGTTATCATAATGCCACATTAAAGTCCCAAGCCTCTTTGCAAGCAATGACACTTGGCACTTGGGGGCTAATGTGTGTTGAAGAAATCTGCTTACAGTAGCGGTTCATAAAAGTAAGTCCCAAGCACTTTGCAAGCAAAGATACTTGGCACTTGGGGGCTAATGCATATTGCTATTACAAGAACTTTTTGATCTAAACATGATAAGGACTGGTTTAAACATACTGTTTAAGCCGGCCCTTGGGGGCTGCAGGATAAGCCGGACTTCTTACATATATTGCTAAGCTGGTTTGAAGTCTACGGCGTATTTCATCATAAGCAATAGACTTGGGAGCTAGTATGATAAGGATAAATAAAGTACAGCAAGAAGAGTTATACCTCAGATTTTTGGTGCATCTGCTTTACCATGTCAATTTCCGTGTCACGGATGTGGTGCACTTGGCTCATATAGCCAGAGAAGATTTCTCCAATACTCATGTGAGTATAATCAGTGACATCCAGTTTAGCCTTGCGGCGTTCCAGAAGTTCTTCCTTGGCGGAGCATTTGGCCAGCACGGTTGGTCTTCCCGGTTCAACAAAGTCGGTCTTGATGATTACGACATCGGGGTCAACTGTCTTGGCCGGGCTAGGGATCTCCGGGTTTTCAGAACCATCAATAGCTTGCTCGACAGGTGGATCAGCAGTAGGCGTTGGAATGTTGTGGGCTGGTTCAGGCGGCGGCTCATGAGTGGAGGTGTCAGGAGCAGCCGTTCCAAGCTTCGGTTAATTTAAGATCGGCTCCTCGGCCGACTTGTTCTTGTTTGCCCTTTTGCTGGGCTTTGCTTGACCACTGCATAAAATCAAAAGGTCAGTAAAAATACAACAAGTTGAACTAAGCACAGATTAAGCAGGTTGTCATTACCCTGGAGCGGTCTTGAAAGCCGGCAAATTGGACTGCATTGACTCGCTGGAGGAAGGAGAAGTTCGCTGGAAGTTTGAGTCAGAAGAATTGAGTGGTTGACGAGTGAGACCCGCCAGGGGATAAAAGGAATTTAAATCGGAGGTGACGTCGTTCCGACGTTTCTTTGGTGTATTGGGCAAGCCGGAGGAGAGTTTTGCATCTTTACTGGTCCGGGTTTGCCTCCGGTTCTCATGAATCTGTCGCTTCAAAAGAAATTGAGGATCTTGGTAAGCTAAAGGATGTGAAAATCTTACTTTCCGGGTTACTCTTCAGACTTTCTGTCTTGGCAAAGGCTCGGAGTCGGAGGAAATTATAGTTACCTCTTCCACCGCTGCATGACTTGCTCCTGTATCCTCCTGATGATAATCAGTCTCCATAAGATAGTTAAAAAAGGAGCCTAAAGAATCAAGAGCTACCTCTGACTCAGAGGTGTCCTCTAGTCGAAACATGTCTGAGGCACTGGGTTTATGTCCTTTCTTCCTGGCGGCGGCTCTCCTGGCGGCTTTCTTTGCAGCCTCATGATCATAGTTGGTTTTCCAAAACTCGTCAGTGGCCTATGAATTTCAACAAGAGTTTTGAGTAAAGGTAAAACCTCAAAGGGGAAAGTGTAAAATAAAAATGCTTAGTTATTAGCTTACCGCTGGAGCCGGGTTAGCTTTGCAGAAAGGGCTCAGACCTACTTTGCCACAGTCTGCCAGGCTCTCATTTAGAAGAGACTTTGTCATATCATCAATGACATCCTCAGGTAAATCGTCAGAGCTGTGCCGCAGAGGATCATTCTTCTCGCCTGTGTAGTCGCACATCAAGCCGGGGCGGCGGCTCAAAGGAATAAGCCGCCAGGTAATCCAAACCCGGACCAGATCAATACTGTTTAAGCCATTCCCCAGAAGAGCCTTGACTTTACTCATGGTGGGGGCAAGTTTTTGGCGTTCAGCAGGAGACAACTTATCTGGCAAGGTGTGAGTGGACTTGAGGCGCAGGGCGCGAAAGCCGGGCAGAGGGTTCTCATCAGCCGGAGAAGTATCTTGACAGTAGAACCACGTCTGGTTCCAGTCTTTAGGGTGACTCGGTGGTTCGGCATACGGTAAAAGACAGACTCTCCGTCGCTGGATTGAAATCCCACCAAGTTCCAAGCTAGGCCCATTGGCACGTTCATTCTGCCGGTTCAAATAAAATAGTTCCTTGAAGAGCAGCAAGTTGGGTTCTTCTCCAAGGTACACTTCACAGAACACTTGGAAATTGCAAATGTTAGATACAGAGTTGGGACCGATGTCTTGAGGTCGGAGATCAAAAAAGTGCAGGACATCTCTGAAAAACTTTGAGCCGGATGGAGAAAAGCCCCGGTTCATGTGATCAGTAAAGACGATGACTTCCCCCTCTTTGGGTTGAGGTTTTTCCTCTATTGGATCCGGAGCACGATAGGACATGACTTCCTTCTTTGGCAGATAGCCAGTCTTCACAAAGTCAGCAAGGGTGCTTTCTGTGACGATGGATTTGACCCAATTGCATGTAACGGGTGATTTGGGCGCCTTCGGCGGCATTATAAAGATGGAAGCCTATGAAAAAATAAAAATTTCCGGTTCAAATTTAAGCCGGAGAGAAATACTTCAAATCATATTCAAGATGGCAGCTTATGAAAGGGGCCTCATGGTATATGGCTAATTATATCAGATTATTTAATCCGCCATGGGCATCATAAGCAGTTAAGTTATTTAAACCGTCGTGTGTGGTCGGGATTGTTGATTGAGCATTGCCTTTTTTAAGCCGGCGATAAGAGTCGCCATGGCTAGGTGGATCTAACATATTCAGTTTTTGCCTAAGTGTCGCACAAACAAGTTTCACAGGTTGCAGCTATTATTTTGGTATAGATGAGTTCAGAAAAGAAAATATTCTAGACCTAAAAATCTGGTATAGATGAGTTCGTGAGTTCTAATGAGGCCTCTGTACAAAGAAAAGGGATCCGCTAGTATCAAAAATGGACATAAAACAACTACCGCAGGAGTATATGTTGCCTTTTGAATTAGAAGAGGCTGCGGTGGAGGAACTATGAAGAAACTGAGATGAACTATGAAGAACACAAAGGAACTTGGAAACCCTAATGTGGATCTGAGGTGGGGGAAGGCGAAGACTTACGGCTGCAGATCTACTGCGGAGGGTCGCCGCCGTTCTCCGGATCGACTCAGGTTGATGCAGCGGCCGAGGTCGATGAAGACGAGGTGCTCTGCGGCGGCGGCGGCGGAGCTCGAGCAGCAGCAGAGTCGCGAGAGGAAGAAGAAGGCGGAAAGGGGGAGAATGAGGAAAGACCTGGTCGTGCCTATTTATAAGGGAAGACTGATAAGTGGGCGCGAAAAATGAGGAGGTTGAAAACATGATTATCTAGCTACAAAGACGCCTCGATTCTCGGGACGGTTATTAAGATAAGGATCCGTTGAGATACGTTGGGAAAAACGTGCATTAATGGCAGATGACGTCATGGTGGGTCACCATAAATCCAAAGGATGATGTCATGGCGGGTTACAAAAAATTTTTATAGAAGAGAAGAGCAGAAGATTTTGCTTAAGTATTGAAGATTGACATGAACCAGTTCAAATCAATCTGGGGCCTAATGTTGGGGATATAACTACTATTGTAACCCGCCCAGGAGGGGCCGGGTTACGCTATGTAGATTCATCAGCCCAATATCAAGCTTGAAGATGGCGGTTCAGTTAAGGGCCCAAAGCCCACAGGCGACTTAAGGCCCGTAGTGATAAACCGCCATAATGACATGACTTGTATTGTAAGGCAAGATTAATTAGTCACCGAGCCGGACACTATTTATGAGCCGTCCGGGACTCTGTAGGCCGCGGGGCGTCAACCCGTGTATATAAGGGGATGACCCGGCGGCGGCTTAGGGCAAGTAACATCAAATCGAGAGCCAGGCATAGCGGATTCGCTCCCTGGTCATCGAAACCCTAGCAATTCCACCTCAACTGGGTTAGGCTTTTACCTTCACCGTAAGGGGCCGAACCAGTATAAACCCTCGTGTCCTTTGTCCCGCATTAACCCCTTTAAGCTTCCTAGTTGCGATGGCTCCACGACTAAGTCCTTTCACAAGGACATCTGCCGTGACAATTCCACGACAGTGGGCGCAGCAGCGCTTATAAACCACTCTCGAGCTCTCTCAACTAGCGAGGTGGGACTAAACTTTTGGCCGCGACGCGGGCAGCACAAGGCCTTTGGTACCGGTTCGTGGCACCAACCGGGACCAATGCCCCCCTTTAGTCCCGGTTGGCGGTTGGTGCTATGAACCGGGACCAAAGGCCTGGGTATATAAGTAGCACTTAGGAAAATCTGATGAATTCATCGCCAGTTGCCCCCCCCCCGCCCGACGACACCGAGCTCATCGACGCCGCCAGGCTGCCCCGATCGATGCCGTCCGCCGCCCTGACGCCGCCCAGACGCTGTCCGCGCGCCCCCGTCGCCGCCCCGACGCCGTCGCCGCCCCGACGCCGTCGCCGTCCCTACGCCATCACCACCCCGCGCCATCACCACCCCGCGCCACCACTGCCCCGACACCGTCGCCGTGTCGCCCCACGGTCCGGCGGCCTTCCGATGTTTTTTTCATATATGTGATGATGTTGATATGATGTTTTTTTCATATCATATTCATATGATGTTTTTTGTGCATATGATGTTTTTTTCATATATGTATTAAATTTTTTATTTAGGTTGTTAAGTAGTATATATCGATTTTAGGTTAGTGTAGAGGAAAAAGTAAAATAAGGAAAAGGAAGAAAAGAGGAAGAAGGAAGAAGGAAGAAGAAGAAGAAAAAGAAGGAGTGGAAAAAGGAAAATAAGAAGAGGAAGAAGGAGAAGAAGAAAGGAGAAGAAGAGGAGAGGAGAAATAATTAAGAAGGGAAAAAAGAAGAAAAAAAAGACTCTATTCCTTTCTTCTTCTCCTCTTTTCTTTTCTTCTTTTTTTTTTCTTCGATCTTCTCTATTCTTTTATTCTTCTCCTCTTTTTTCTTCTTCGATCTTTTTTCCTCTTCTTACATGAGGAGGGGGGTCGATATACCCCCTCCCCGATAATTTCGACATGACGGGGGGGGGGGGGGTCGCCGAGGGTTCGAGGGGCGAGGGTCGGGAACTAGGGTAGAGGTTCGAGGGTCACCGAGGGTTCGAGGGTTTGAGGGTCGTTGAGGGGGGCCTAGGGTTCGAGGGTCGAGGAACACCGAGGGGTCGAGGGTTCGAGGTCGTCGACGGGCCTAGGGTTCGAGGGTCGAGGAACGCTGAGGGTTCGAGGGTCGTCGAGGGGCCTAGGGTTCGAGGGTCAAGGAACGCCGAGGGGTCGAGGGTTCGAGGGTTGTCGAGGGGCCTAGGGTTCGAGGGTCGAGGAACTCCGAGGGGTCGAGGGCCGCCGAGGGTTCGAGGGTCGAGGGTCGAGGATCGCCGAGGGGTCGAGGGTCGAGGATCCAGGAGGGGTCTAGAGGTTTCCTAGCTAGTGTCAAAGTATTGGAGAAATCCATGGCTTCATCATTAGCCGGAAGTAACCGGGGCATGATGGTATGAAGTTTTCCAAAGTTATTTTGGAAGGGAGTCCCGTATAGGATAATTCGTCTTTTTGTATGAATTTCAGCAAAGGCCTTCCAAATTGCTATATTCTAAAGGCTCTTGCTGAACTTTGTATCAAAAAGCGAATTTTTATCCTATCTGGGACTCTGTTCCAATAACTTTAGAGAGCTTCGTACCATCATGCGCCTGTTACTTTCGCCTAATGATGAAGACATGGTTTTGTTGAATCCTTTGACACTAGACAAACGTGACATGAGGGGGTCGAGGGTCGGGAAATAGGGTACGTAGAGGGTCGTGGATCGCCGAGCGGTCGAGGGTCGAGGGTCTGGCAATCTGCACAAGTTGATCCAAACCCTAGAAGCGCTGCTGAGGCCACCCAAATTTACCAAGTTAAAAGAGCGTTGTCGTCGAGGCCACCCCGAACCCTTGAAGCGTTGCCGAGGCCACCCCAAACCCTAGAGAAGCGTCGAGGCCACTAATATGATTCCTTGTTGTGATTAGCTAGCTAGGTCTACGTTTGCCACTAATATATCCATCTGTCATGTTCGTATAATAATTTCCATGTTGTAATATTTGCAGAAACTATGGAGCACGGCTGAGACGAGGAAGCAGAAGAGGTGTTGGGGGACATAATCGTAGCCGGAGGTGATGTCATGTCGTATGTCAACAAAACCGATGGTCTGGAAGGAGAAGGTGAAGCAAGCTACGGTTATCAAACAATGGAGGAGGAAGGACATGATTATGATGGCTCCGGTGACCAAATGCCGGTGCAAGAAGGAGACAGTGATGACGGCTCCGATGACCGAACAGAGTCCGGCCAGGTATATATATTAATTAAGCCTGTGCTGACTAGCTAATTGATGCATTCATTGTTTTGGTATGTACACATATTAACTCTCGTCTTTCTTCTTTTTTCTAGCCCTCCGGATCGAGCACAACTTCGGTAAAGAAACGAGGCCCGAAGAAAAAGTTGCGCTCGGATGAAAGGTTCACGATCACAGCAATCACGCGCGATGGCCAACCGATTGAACCCATCTCGACCAAGGAAGCATTTTCTGCTCAGTGCGGGGTTCTTGTTAGGGACAAGATCCATCAGCATCCACCAATGGTATAAGCCTAAGAAGGAAGACCCTGAGGTGTCTTATGTCAACGATATGCAGAAAGATGATCTTTGGACCGTGCTGAAGGAAAGTTTCACCCTACCGCCAGAGGAGGATCCGGAGAAGCCAGTTAAAGAGGCATTGATCAAGTCTCATGCTCTTAAGAAGATGGCATATCTATTCAGGAGGTGGAAGACTGAGCTGAAAACAACGTTTGTCGACAAAGAAAAGACACAAGGATTCACCGGCCGGTATGAGAAGATCAGAGAATCATGGGACGCATTTGTGGCCCACAAGACATCGGAGAAGAGTAAGAAGATGTCAGCGACAAACAAGATAAATGCTGCGAAGAAGGAGCATCACCATCGCACGGGGTCAGGTGGCTACCTCAAAGCCCGGACGTTGTGGGCCAAGGCTGAGAATGTCCTACTTGATAAAGGGGTCGAACCAGAGACATTGAACTGGCCAGACCATTGCCGGACTTGGTTCTTCGGGGTTGGCGGATCCTTGGACCCTGTATTAGGGAAGTGCGTTTGGACGAACGAGCAACTGCGAATACCCGTCACGAAGCTTCAGGACTATATCGCTGTAGCACAGCAAGGGACGTTCGTTCCAGACAGAGAGAATGACGAGCTCACAATGGCCCTTGGGAATCCTGAGCACCCTGGACGGACACGAGGCACGCTAGGCTCCGTTCCGTGGAAGGCTGGGTTTCTGGACGTAGGCGGTTACAAATGCCAGGAGAGGAGGAGGAAAGTGGAGCATACCCAACTGCAGAAGCTGCATGCAAGGGTACAAGCACTAGAGGAAATAGAAGCAGTTCACAGCAAGCGACCTGCCGAAGCTACCCCGCCATCTCAGCGGAGAAGCAGCGTGGCTTCCACCGAGCTGCATCAGCTGGAGCCTGTCTTCACGGCTCCTGCTAGCTACCCCGTGGATGCTATCACGGAGTCTCAACATTGCCACCATATGACGCAATGGCAGAACTTCAAAGTCAAGGCGGCTGTCGGCTCTGTTCGATCTCCTGAACCCGGTGCAACTTTTCACTGTCGTCCAATTCCAGAAGGATATGCTAGGGTGACGGTGGACAAAATAATGGAGGGATTTGAGGACCTCGAGCTTGACCACCCTACCGGTGAAGGGGAGACTCGGCTGGGTTCTTCTCTGAAGACTCCATGCCTATGGTGGAAGGAGCTCATCAACCTTCCGAACTGGATGCCTCCGCCTCCTCCTCCTCCTCCGGCGCGTCAGGGCACTCCGCCTCCTCCTCCGGCGAGTGATCAGGGCACTCCGGCTCCTTCTCCGGCGCGTGGCGGCGCTCCGCCTCCTTCTCCGCCTGCGCCGGCGCGCCTGAGCAGCCAGCCTCCTCCTTCTCCGCCTCGTCAGCAAGGGCGGAAGAGACCCGCCGCCGCTCCGGCTGCTCCAACGCGTCGTAGTCCTTCTCCTCTGCCTCGTAAGCAAGGAAAGAAGACAGCCGCAGCCGCTCCGTCTGCTCCGACGTCTAGCAGTACAGCCAGAGGCGGGAGGCAATACAGATTCGGTCCATCTCTCAATCCTCTAGAGAAGTTACCATACGAGAGGACCGTGGAGGAAAATGCGGAGATCTATCAAACCCAAGTGAGGGACTTCTTTGAAGCGGTGAAAGCAAAGAAACATCCACCTCCGGAGGAGAAGATAGATCCGGTGAAAGCAAAGTGCACTATCGATGCCCTAAAGAAACCACCACCGTCTCCGCCAAAAAACAACTATGAGCGCATTACTGAAAAGGCATATATCGAAGCGGAGCGGTCGGGAAGTACTATCAGTGATCGAAGGTTAGCAGAACGACGAGCTGGGAAAAAAATTGCCCAGCTCAGCGAACAAGCGAACCAATCGTGGCCCCCGCTCAAGGTGTCTAATCATCCGGATATTTTGCCCAATACAAACCTTGGAGATTACCAGCCCGACGATGTACATTATGATACAATGGAGGTGGACAAACACAAATACCATTACGGGAAGCCTCTCGTCAAAGATGAAAGATCTCTAACAACGATGATGCGAAGATTCCATAATTGGTACATGAAAACCTGCAGAGATCCTGGGGGGATGAATACTTTGGCGCTGAGAGTTAAAGAGGAGCATGACCTCGTTGGAATTGAACTGTTGACTCTTCCATTTGAGGAGTTCTTCCAGTTTTTCAATCAAAAGGCCCTCGATAAATTAACGGTCACTTGCTACTGTCTGTAAGTACTACTTCTGTCATTAAGTCTCTATATATAGCTCAGCTCTTTCATTGCATGTATATATGATTATCCTCACTATATTATGCAGATTGAAGATCGTCGAATGCAGAAAAGCAGAAATCTATGATATTGGGTTCATTAACAAAAATCTCATAGATGAATTTACGGTTAAATTTCATGCCAAAGACACCGAGGACAACTTGCTCAAATCGTTGCTAATAAATCAAAACAAAGATACAATACTCTTTCCTTACAACTTCAAGTGAGTGCTACTGTCTTGTGCATATTCGGTTTCCCTTATTACTCGAGGTTATAGTAATGTAATTGATGAGTTATGCATGCGTGCGCAGGTTCCACTATATTCTCCTAGAGATTAAGCTTGAGCAGGGACTTGTAACCATCTTAGACTCGAGACGAAAAGATCTCGAGGAATATGCGGACATGATTAAAATGCTCACGAAGTAAGTTCAATCGATCATTATCGCACCATATTGGCAACTAATTTGTTCATTTCCTGATATCAAGTATTGTTTTCTTTGTCTCGCGGGGTTTGGAAACTATTCACCGCACAATCTCCGGGACTGCCGGGGGAGCTGCGATTTACATACCTAAAAGTAAGTACTACTAGCTAGCTAGTTCCGCGCATCTCGATCCCGTTGATTCTAGCTACTTTCATCAATGCCATTTATAATGCTCCATTATCAGTTTGATTGACCTCTATTTCTCGTAAAGTGCTTGTGGTAGGAACCCGGGAATGATTACTGTGGATACTACGTGTGCGAGTTCATCTACAACACGACTTGCAAAAATAAGCGGGGCTACTCTAAAAGACAATATGATGTGCGTAATCAATAATATTCACAAGTTCATTTTATTACACCATCATTTCTGTTGAGTTTCATTCATATATATGTATTAACCCCCTTCTTCAAATTAGACGTGGCAGATGCGGAATGAACTCCTACCACAAGATCGCATGAAAGAAATTCAAGAGGAATTGGTGGGATTCTTTCTTGACCACGTCATCAATAAAGCCGGAGACTACCATGTGGAAGCTGAGTTCATATATAATTAGGGGATTATATTGTAAGAGATCTTAATATTGTATATATGTAGCCAGTAGCGTCGGATAGATATACGAAAACTTGTTGTTCGACCAATCTCTTGGAGAAGGAGAGGTCGATCACTTCTCTCTGTATATATATGTTCATGACGATCTTCTGTACTTAATGGTTCCCTTCATTTGCTTACTAGCTAGCGTGTCGAGTCCTCTCTATACGTATAGTACGTAGCGTCGACCAAGCACGGAGATAAGAGAGGACACTTCTCTCTATTAGCTAGCTAACACAATATATGAAACCCCTAAATTAACCCTACAAAACCCCCAAACCCCCCTCCTTTCAAAAAAAAACAAAAACCCCAGCCCCTGAAATGCTGACGCGTGGACGCTTATTGCTCCCGGTTGGTGCTACCAACCGGGACAAAAGGCCCCCTGCCCGGGCAAGCCAAAGCGGCCACGTGGAGACCCATCTGTCCCGGTTGGTGTAAGAACCGGGACTAAAGGTATAGGGCTTTAGTACCGACCCTTTAGTCCCGGTTCAGGAACCGGGATAAATGGGCCTTATGAACCGGGACAAATGGGCCTTTTTCTACTAGTGATTATCAAAAACACAAAAATACCTCGCTAAATTGTATTTTCCGTTCTTCCATTTGCAATTATCAATCTATCTATTTACCAATCTACTATCCGGGAAGGATTGACAACCCCTCTTATAAGTCGGGTTGCAAGTATTTGTTATTTGTGTGCAGATACCATTTACATAGTGTTGCATGGTTCTCCTACTGGTTCGATAACCTTGGTCTCATATATGAGGAAAATACCTACCATAGATGTGCTGCATCATCCCTTCCTCTTTGAGGAAATACCGACATAGTTCAAGCGACATCAGTCAAAATCAAAATTTTCAAGGAAAAACATATTTTTTGTCGTGACCAAATTCATCATGGGTGTATTGTAATGATAAATGTCGAATTTTGTACTATTGGACTTAAAAATATTTTCCGTTACAAAAATAAGTTTGCTAGGCACAATAGAAACAATGGTAATTGCAACTATTTTTATTAGTGAAACAAAAACTAATCTACAAAAATATATATTTAGTATAAATAGGTGACTCACCATGCTCAACTTGCCTATAGAGCAAGCTTGGAGTCATGAAACTCCTTAAGAAATTTAACATTATACATGAGCTATGAGTTTGCCTAGATTGGAGTCAGATTATATTCTCGAAGTGCCTTCCAAACTCCGTCCGCATGCACTGTCGAAGGATAAGGAAGATACACATTGTTAAGAGTCAGAAGTAGGTTCCACCGCTTCTGTACACGGAAATTCATGCTATTTGGATGATATAAGTTGCCCCTGAAATTATGGGGGCTAGGTTGAACATATATAAACTCCCCCACTTTTCTGCCTAGCGACTTGAGTAATAACCATATGGTAATCAAAAATTTGTATTCAAATATCTAGTGTGTCCAACCGTACCACTGATGATTTGGTATACCCATCGTATTCAGCAAGAATCACTATGTTTCCCTTGAAAGTTCAAGGACCTTCAACCATGACTCGATACCAATTCCGCAGGCATGAAAACTGGAGTGTGTAAAGATTATCTTCGAGTGTATGGTTCTTCACCTCCTGGCTAAATCCCATGTCGCTCGCATACTCTAGAAGAACCAATACTGCTTGTAGGGTTTTTGAGTGTAAACTTTAGCATTTGCCATCCACCGGGTCGCCTCTGCCGGCGGACGATCCCCTTCTTCCTCAAAGACAACGTCGTCGATGTCTTCATCAGTAAGCCACAATCTCTGGATCATATCTTCCACATCCTTAGTACCCGATCCTCATGTAGAGCCCAGAGTATCTATACCTAGCCCGATCAAAAAAGTAGACTGGGAGAGAAGCCCTAACGAAAACTATCCCTTCCTCAAAACCGTACCAAACCAAGATTGGGCAGGGATGCGAAGATCACCCCTTAATCAGTCCGAATCTGGCCAGCAAACAAGGAGGAACGGCGAGGGGAAGGAGAACCCTAATCGAGGGGAAGCCAATTAGACTGCTACTCCTCAAATTTTATTTATTACTTATGAAGCAAGAAATTCGTTTCACTGGATCTGTTGAGTGAGAGGCTGCCATGATTCAGGCCTGGCAAGGGCCCAGATAGGAAAAAACAAACAAACTTCATTCCCTTCACACACGCTCCGTTCTTCTTCCTCCCTCCAGGACCAGATTAGCCATGGCGACCCTGCCGCCCAGGTCGGGAGCTTTCTCCAAGGGCTATAAGTTGGCCTACGCCTGGGACAAGGTCCGTAGTTCTTGGTCCCCCCCCCCCCCCCCCCCCCCCCCCCGCCCGCCCGCGTGCTGGCTCATCTTTTTTGTGTGTGTCTGTGGGTGGATCTGATCTGATCTGATGCCTCGCTCTCGTTCGTTTCTGTCTGGCAGGAGGCGCCGCTCACGGGGCAGCAGAACGCCGCCATCTCCGCGCTCTCGCACGCCCTCGCCGCCCGGCTGTTCCCGGCTAATCTGGTAAGACGCCGGCCTCCGGATTTGACGCCACTGACTGTTATCTCGTCGGTGTTTCGTGATATGGTTTCAGTCTGCCCCACTCCCATGCTGTGCTTGTGTTGTCAAATTTCATCTTGTTTAAAGGGTTTGGGGAATTAACAAGAAACTGGCGGCGATCAGTGTAACATTATTAGCTTGGGTTAGTCTACATTTGATTGATTTCCGGCTGTTATATGAATGTCAGCAAGATGCAGACAACGACTCTGCTTTCAAGGAGGCCGGTGCAGTGGATGCGGCCTTGGTGAACACACATCAGGTAAGTAAGTTTTCCCTCGATCGCTGCTATTTATTTTCCTTGACTAGACAACTTAGGAATCCCATGTCTACAACTTACGAATCTTGGTTCCCTTATGTTTTATATATGTTTTGCCTTAAGTTGTTTGTTGACTAAGCTAATACTTTTATTACCACCTGCAGTTCTACAAATGGTTTGTTCAACTAGAATCTGCCATGAAATCCGAGGTACGTTTGCGCATATGCTACTCTTCAGTTAATTAGTACTGGACAGGCTTGCAATTGCAGATCGACTTTTAACCTCGGCCCTCCCTTTTTGTTTTTCAACAGATTGACGAAAAGTATCGCCTCTATGAGAGTACATTACAGGAACATGTTAACACATGTGATGGTATCCTTCGACAAGTAGGGCTACTGTGAACCTTTCTGTTAGTTTATTTATGTGGAAGAAATGTTACAGTGAACATACAAAGACATCCCTTTTTTCTTTTTTCTTTTCAGTTTAACATTGAGTACCTCCTGCTCCATTAAATCAGGTGGATGACACACTCAACTTGTTTGAACAAGTACAATCCTTGCACTCGAGAGCTGCCATAAGAATACAAACTTTGCATGATGCTTGCGACCAACTTGTATGCCCCCTTTACTCCTTTTATTCTTGTTTGATTTGAATTAACTATATGTAGTGAGATTTCCACTAGAAATGACATTTAATTTATTACTTATTGTGCACTCATGCCCACTTTAAGGTACTAATTTTTTTCAGTTTATATGACATACATTCCTTAGTGTTGCCTGTCTGTTCAGTTTGAATCCCAGGATGATGATCTCATCTGATTATAGATATTTTCTGTATCCCCACTTATTGCATCAACCAGATATTTTCTTGCAAAATTTATAATTTGTGGTGACATTTTGATCGATTGATTGTATGTGGTCTCCTGATATACAATTTCAGTATGGATCCTTATCAAATGTTGAATTATGCAATTAAGATAAACTATCACATGTTAAGCAATTACTTACTCTGGTAAGGATATCAATCCAAGTTAGGCTATTAACTGGGAAACTGTAGAACGAAGGCTTAGGTTTGGCAACTAGCTAGACCCGTTTACAAAAGAAAGTGCTGTAATCATGATCTCCCATTATCTTCTTTTTTTACTGTGTTATCAACTTGTCATCTGAAAACATGTTTTATTTCACCTAATGGAGACAGACAGGTGCAACTCTCATTTAGTTGTTTGTTTTTGTTTTAGTTTTAGTTTATTTCTAATTGCATACTAATTAAGGTCCTAAAAGCTTATTTTATTCTAACTTGGCCATCTTGGTCTGGTTTTTCTTCTTTTTTTGCTTTCAAATGCTTATGCAGTTGATGGACAAACAAAGGCTTGTTGGGTTTGCTGAAGCACTCCGAAGCCATCCATCTGAGATCCAACGTGCCACGTCAAAATTTTCTAGTTTTGCGCGTTTAGCTCAGTTTCTACTATAGTCTTCCCCTGCTGAAGCGCGTAGGTCAAACTATTTTTATGAATTGGAAAATGTAAGATCTGGCATGCATAAATATGTGCATGCGTGTGTGATGCTTAGAATTGTTTTTCAAACATCAATTAATCAGTGATGATAAGTACTATACGTCATGGCAATGTGTGGTGGTAAATTGTCCGTTTAACAAACAACATCTAATCAGTGATGTCTAGTTTAGAGCAACACTAGCAGAGTCTCCGTATCGGACCAATTGTGATAAAAAACCGCCGGCGATTTTGGTCGAAAAGATTGCTCAGTAGAGTCGTGATCACCACCTTGATTGCCATAATTTTTGGAGGGCACTCCAAACCGAGCCCGAGAGCATCCATATATGGCGATGTGGAGGGAGGCAGGGATATTTGGAGCACACTCCATCCAAAAACGGTTTAGCGTGAGTGACAATTTTCCCTCCCGCTGCTCTTTCAGTTTGTGCAGCTGCCTCCTGTTCCTCGTCATAGTGCCACCTTTGACCGCTTCCAGCCTTCCCCGTCCCTGCCGCTGCCGACATGGACAGCGCCTTGACCCTCGGCAGAAAAGACCCCTGGCCCCGACGGCTATAATGGCTCTTTCTTCTTGTCCTGTTGGCCGATCATCAAGGGCGATGTCATGCTAGCTTTTTAGCAGTTCTACAACCTTGCTGGTGGCGATTTTAGCCATCTAAACACCGTCGTAGTCCAACTTCTCCCAGGAGGGATGGAGCCACCTGCATCTAAGATTTTATATAGATTGGTCTAATTCACTTCATCGCCAAGCTGATCGCCAAGGTCCTCTCCATCAGGCTTGCGGCTGTTATACAAACAATCATCTCACCAGTGCAAACCGCCTTCCTCAAATCCAAATGCATCCACGACAGCTTCTTCTACATCCAGAACTGTGTCAGATCCCTACACAAAAAGAAAACGCTGGCGCTCCTCCTTAAGCTCGACATAGCTAGGACCTTCGACAATGTCTCCTGGGAATACCTCCTCGATCTCCTCATTAAGCTAGGTTTCAATACTAGATGGTGGGATTGGATGGTGCCGCTCCTACCGACCTCCTCCTCTGTCTTCCTATTACATGGCACGTCGGGAAGGCCGATCATCCATCGGCGTGGTCTACGGCAAGGAGATCCGCTCTCAACACTGTTGTTCACCATTGCCATCAACTGATTCAACACCTGCTCTAGGCAGCGGCGGAAATGGACTTGGTCGCCCTCCTGCCTGGAAGGGAGATCAAGATGCGACTTAGCCTATACGATGACAACGCGATCAACTTTACAAATTCGTGCCGATGAGAAGTCGACGCCCTAATGCAAATCCTACATGATTTAGGCGAAGCATCCATCCTGAAGACCAATCCGCAAAAGTCGACGACAAAGCCAATCCAATGTGAGGAGATTGACATGCACGACATCCCAAAGATTTTTTTTGGTTGGTTGGGCGGGGGGGGGGGGGGGGGGGCAAAATCACCGACTTTCGTCATCTGCAATTCGTCCTCACCCGTGTTAGAGCTTGCCTCGCTTTCTAGAAGGGGCGGGTAATGTCAATTGTTGGGCCTAGGGTGCTGGTTAGGTGTGTGCTCATTGCGCTACCCACATTTAGGCTGACCGTGATGGTGCAATACACCCGGGGTACCCGACCTCCAGGATACAAGGTCGCCAGGTCGGCCTCGGAGTCTGGCCATAGCCTAGGCCCCTCGAACCGCTAGTGGGCATCTTCCTGAAGGATATCCCATTACTTGTAGTCTAGTAGATAACTTGGATATCAAGCCATGTAAACCGACTTGGGCCATGTAACACTAGCCACTACTAGAAAAATGCTTATAGATAGAAGTTTACCAGTAGCGCTTGCTTATGACCCCACGCTACTGGTATTTACCAGTAGCGCTGGGCAGAAAACACGCTACTACTAATAAATAACAGCAGCGTTTGTTAGCTTGGGCCGCGCTGCTGTTACATGGCCCGCAGGGCAAAAACAGTAGCCCACTTACCTGTAGCGTTTGTTTTGAATGGGCGCTACAGCTGGTGGGCTTAGCAGTAGTGCCGGCCTCTACCCAGCGCTACTACTAGAGGAAAAGAAAACCGGCCCGAGCGCCCCCCGCACCCCCTCACTCTCACAATCGATCCCCTCCGCCCGACGAAGCTGCCGCGGTTAGGGTTACTCCCCGGCCGCCTCACCCCCGTCGACGGTGCCGTGCGCCGCTGCTACCTCTTGAGCACTGCGTTGGTTTTCCCTTGAAGAGGAAAGGGTGATGCAGCAAAGTAGCGTAAGTATTTCCCTCAGTTTTTGAGAACCAAGGTATCAATCCAGTAGGAGGCTACACGCAAGTCCCTCGCACCTACACAAACAAATAAATCCTCGCAACCAACGCGATAAGGGGTTGTCAATACCTACACGGTCACTTACGAGAGTGAGATCTGATAGATATGATAGGATAATATTTTTGGTATTTTTATGATAAAGATGCAAAGTAAAATAAAAGCAACGGAAATAACTAAGTGTTGCAAGATTAATATGATGGAAAATAGACCCGGGGGCCATAGGTTTCACTAGTGGCTTCTCTCAAGAGCATAAGTATTTTACGGTGGGTGAACAAATTACTGTTGAGCAATTGACAGAATTGAGCATAGTTATGAGAATATCTAGGTATGATCATGTATATAGGCATCACGTCCGAGACAAGTAGACCGACACCTGCCTGCATCTACTACTATTACTCCACACATCGACCGCTATCCAGCATGCATCTAGAGTATTAAGTTCATAAGAACAGAGTAACGCTTTAAGCAAGATGACATAATGTAGAGGGATAAATTAATGCAATATGATAAAAACCCCATCTTGTTATCCTCGATGGCAACAATACAATACGTGCCTTGCTGCCCCTACTGTCACTGGGAAAGGACACCGCAAGACTGAACCCAAAGCTAAGCACTTCTCCCATTGCAAGAAAGATCAATCTAGTAGGCCAAACCAAACTGATAATTCAAAGAGACTTGCAAAGATAACCAATCATACATAAAAGAATTCAGAAGATTCAAATATTGTTCATAGATAAACTTGATCATAAACCCACAATTCATCAGTCTCAAAAAACACACCGCAAAAGAAGATTACATCGAATAGATCTCCATGAGAGAGGGGGAGAACATTGTATCGAGATCCAAAAAGAGAGAAGAAGCCATGTAGCCAATAACTATGGACCCGAAGGTCTGAGGTAAACTACTCACACTTCATCGGAGAGGCTATGGTGTTGATGTAGAAGCCCTCCGTGATCGATGCCCCCTCCGGTGGAGCTCCGGAACAGGCCCCAAGATGGGATCTCGTGGGTACAGAAGGTTGCGGCGGTGGAATTAGGTTTTTGGCTCCGTATCTGATCGTTTGGGGGTACGTAGGTATATATAGGAGGAAGGAGTACGTCGGTGGAGCAACGTGGGGCCCACGAGGGTGGAGGGCGCGCCTGGGGGGGGGGGGTAGGCGCGCCCACCTACCTCGTTGCTTCCTGGAAGTTTCCTTGACGTAGGGTCCAAGTCTCCTGGATCGTTTTCGTTTTGAAAATTAAGTTCCCGAAGGTTTCATTCCGTTTGGACTCCGTTTGATATTCTTTTTCTGCGAAACTCTGAAATAGGCAAAAAACAGCAATTCTGGGCTAGGCCTCCGGTTAATAGGTTAGTCCCAAAAATAATTAAAGTGAATAATAAAGCCCAATAATGTCCAAAACAGAAGATAATATAGCATGGAGCAATCAAAAATTATAGATACGTTGGAGACGTATCAGCCGCCACCACGCGCGGTCGCCTCTCGCCTCCTCTGACAGTCCAGCGCCGTAAGTCCCCCTCGATCTCCTCCTCCCTGTGCGCGCCACACTAGCTAGGCTCCAATCGATTCACCGCGGCAGCTCGCCATGTTTTGGGATTTAGGGATTGCACGGTGGCTCCGCGCTTCGATGCAACGTGTTCCAGGCTTGTTTCCTCGCGTGATTGGGGAGAGAGTAGAGAGAGGGGTTAGGTGAGAGAAGTAGAGGCTTTTTGTTGCTCACCGAAACTTAGGAGAGAGTAGAGAGAAGTAGAGGCTTTTAGCACATATAATTGAAACTTGGGTTTCAATTCTTGGTTGTTGTCCCTGGAGCAGTGGCGGCGGCGGTGGTGCCTAGTGTTCTAGGGTTTAGAGAGGGGTTCTTTCCTGACACTAGGGTTATGTTGTGAATGCTCCTCCTTCATCTGAATGATGTTGATTGTGCTAGTTCTTCTTAAAGGTCTAAATGTCTCTATCCTCGTGAGCTACCCTATGTGTGAATTTGATCCACTAGCTTCTTTGTTGATGCATATACAGATATGACCAAGAAGCCCTCACTGTTATGTGGTTTCATGGAAAAATCAATGCTTGATTCGATACTCTTTCAGGTTGAAGAGAGTAGTATGTGGTGATGCTCAAATTGCCAAGTTGTTATGGTGCGCATTTGAATATATGCTAACACCCGTTTCGAAAAAAACTGCTTATATTTTGTCTGTGTGTGCGATTGTTCTTCCCTTGTATTACCTCTTAGTCTGGTGCTTATATTTTGTAGTAGAAAATGTTGGCTACATTTTCAGCCACTTGTGAATTCTGTTTCTGCAACTGAATCTTTGTACATAAACTTTGCTTCCTTGTTCTCCATAGGGGGCTTTGTCAATTTTGCAATGCCTCTTTAGGCAAAGGAGCAGGGTGTAAATTGACAAAGCCCCCTATGGACCCAAATCGCTATCCATCTGATGCTGTTAGTGAGCCCATTTTTGGTAAATTTCAGAAAAAGAAAACACAGATAGACAGAGAGTTGTATCTGATCTAAAAGGGGGTGTTTGCCTTTTATAGTTTTAATTATTGTGCATCTGATGCCAAAGGTGGAATGGATGTTTACTTATTGTGTTTTGTGAATCTTGTGTCGTGCTGTTTTGAAAGATTCTAAGCTGGTTCAACTTTTGGATGTGGGAATAGATAAAGTGTTCCCCTGGATTGAACTACTTTTGCTTGTCTGCTTGCGCAATAATGGCAATATGCCATTTATCTTATTATTAGGCTCTGTTTGGGTTACATGATCTCTGTTAGGTTATTGTCTGAACTAAACTACAATTTAGTTGTTATTTTGCTTGCCATGTGAACCTCATGTGTATTCTCTATGATGTGAACTTGATGTGTATATTATTCAAAACCTGATGTGTATTGAAAACTTTATGTTTACTTTTTGGCTCGTTAATCCTTTAATCATATTGCTTTAGGGAAATGGCGCCACCGCACCACCACCATGTCGACGGTGCAAGTCAAGGTGCGCCAGCAGCCTTGCAACTGGCACGCTATTCGGCATCTACTTCGAGTCTAGTTTTCTTCATGCGGCGGTAATAAATTATATGAAACTAGTAACCACTATTTTTTAGTGTTATTGGCATCAATGCATCGTGTATATATAATTTTGCTTTTTGTACACAGATCGTCCCATGCAATGTGAGGTCAGAATTCAACAAGCTGACCGGAGACTCTGTGACCTTTGAGGCTCCTGGAGGCCGCTACACTATGGAGGTCGAGAAAGGACGAAATATGACGCAGGTGGGAGGAGATGGATGGGTCCGTTTCATCTCCCACATGCGTATCACCGGTGGTGAGTTGATCAACTTCTCCTTCAGAGCTGAAAGACCCAAGCTGGCCGTGATTTATGTCAACAAAGAAGAAGATGATGAAGATGATGAGGATGATGAGGATGATGACGACCCACTTGGTGAAGCCATCGTAGCTCAAAGAATGAGATTGAGCGAGGAGGAGGTGTGCAACCTATGGGACATCATTCCGCCACGTGCTAAGTTCGTCGGGGTGCCATTCGTGACCCGCCTGACAAGTACCATGGTTGATGCGTCATATCATGGTATGTTGCATTTACTGTAGTAATTTGATGATATGCTTTATTGTTATACTTAGTGTAGAGTCCAATGATATATATGCTTAGTGAATCTTATATGCTTTACTGTTATACTTAGTGTAGAGTCCGATGATCTATATGCTTAGTGAATCCGATGATCTATATGCTTAGTGAATCCGATGATATATATGCTTCGTGTAGAATCCAAAGAACTGCTAATAGTGTGGAATCCATATATACTTATTAGTAGAATTCATGCTTAGCAGAAATGTAGTACTGTCTTTTGATAGTGTAGAATGTGTGAGGCTACTTATTAATTGATATGTTTTTCTTATTCAGAAATTGCCAAAGAGCCTATCTGAGAGTTGTGGTATCAAGCCTGATGAAGAAGGCTCTGCTGGAATACGCCTTACTGCGAGGGGCTCCGTCACCACTTGTGCGTACGGCGTGGACACGGACGGTCGCACACACTTCAACTCGGTTGGGTGGAAGAGCTTCCTCGTCGGCAAGAATCTTCATGTTGGACAGGCAATCCTAATTACTATCAGGAACACCCACCGCCCAGGCTTGAGGATGATGGTCGTCATCGATATCATCTAGAACTACATATGCATGCGTGTGGCTGTTGAACCATATATATGCTAGTATGACTACCTAGTAGACTTATCAACTATGATCTATCCATGCATTGTTGACTACTATATATGAGTTTGTGAGATTGTGTGGTTATATTAAATGTGGTATTGTCGTTAATGTTTGTGAGATGGTTGTGTGAGCTTAGTTTATTTGCACTGGACTTGTCTTGATTTCCATGAATATTGCATCTGACTGCTTTTTTTTATTTCTATTTACCTAGTTGTAGCGTGGGGAGAAAATAGAGCGCTACTACTACGTGATGATAGTAGTAGCGTTGGTGGAGAAAGAGGCGCTACTACTAAGTATTTTAGTTGCAGCGCTTGTTTAGAAATGCGCTACTGTTAAATAATAGATGTAGCGCCCTAGCAGTAGCGCGGGTGCCCGCGCTACTGGTATGTAAAAAACCAGCGCCACTAGTATGCTTTTCTCTAGTAGTGAGCCCTCACACATCTATATAAGGGGAGGTAGGGGCCTCCCAAGTCGGCGACCAATGGAGATCCAATCTCTCCCACCTCTCCATTAGATCTCAAACAGATCAAACTCATGTACGCTTCATACTAGGTCATATCAATACAATAAGAGCAGGATGTAGGGTATTACCTCACCACGGGCGTGGACCTGGGTAAAACCCGTGTCTTGTTTTGTATCCCAATTTGATCCTTGTGCGTGTTTTTAACTCCGTCAGTTGGCACGACAGGTAGGGGATGTGCCCATAGAAACTATGTTCAAATGGGTTTCTTTTTATCAAGATCGGTTCGATCTAGTCTCAGATGAGGCTGAAGAAGAAAAATCGGTGGACTTTCAGCCGCCGCCGTGGGCGATCTGCACGATCTAATCTACTTCGCTGCCATACGCCGCCGATGGGCTCTACATCAACATCACCCCATGGTCGACCACTTCATTCGTTGTATGTGGAGATCTGTCAAGTCACAAATTTTGTCGGGCTGCTATCTGCCACTACGGGACTCGCCGAGAAAGGTGTTGTGGAGGATGTAGAGCTTGTCTAGAGCCACGAAGATGTTGGCCTGCTTCGCTCTAAACTCTTCTTGTAGCCCCAAAATAAGTTCAGTTAGCATACAAGCCTTCCGTGCCACGTCATGAAGCCTTTTGTACCTACCTGAGCATCCAATATGGAGTGTGAATTCTGAACTAGATGATCATGCGCATGTCGGATTTGTTCTTGCTTGGAAAGCAACTCTTCCTGCTGATGCTGCCCAAACTCTGCAAATTTCTCGAGAGTTTCCCTGCAATTGTTTGGATTAAAATCAACATCTCTTTTAAGTCCACAGACATAAAAAAATGTTTCCAAATTCAGTATGTTTGGCACAAGACAATGCATTACCTACTTTCCTCGAGAGCCTTTGATGGAAACATGTGGAGGCTAATCAATCCAATTATTGCCTTATTCTGCCCATCCAAGAGCTACATCTGATTCTCCCGCGATTTGCTCACCACACTTCCAATCTCATCCGTAGTGCCCCACACATCCAACATCTTGGCAGATATCAAGTCGGCGACAACCCCAATCTCCATATGAATGCCCATGAATTCCTCCTTGAGCTTCACCATCCTGTCTCCAAGCGTGTCATGGATTCTCCATCCCATGGAGAGCCTGCTCCGCCAGGGGATAGTTAGGATCAGCTGCTGCCCGCCTCACCCATCAACTCGTCGAAGGCGACCTGAGGGCATCTCATCAGGTTCTCGTCACTTTCTGAGCCATACGAGAGCATCATGTAAGCCACGTTCTTCTCCAGTGTCCCGAACTTCTCCGGTATTGAGTAGCCCATGGTTCAGAACTTCATAGTCCCTAGAAGATTTGAACAAGTTAATCAGATTACAAAAGGTAGTTGTGTAATATGATTTTTGGTTTATTACTCACTTGAATGTGAGTATGGAATGGATTATCTGAATAGTGGCGACAACCACCAATTGGTTGTTCAAGTTCCCGGCTGCATTCTATATTAGACCGAAGTTGCCGATTACAATCTTGATTTGACCGATCTCTAGCAGGAGTGTGACGCACAAACCTGCCAAAATAAACATTAAAAAACCGAACAAGATGCACTGATATAGATGCACTGGGTTCCAGAAACTAGTACAAGTCTAAAGAAACATAATGATCTTACTGAAGTAAAGGCAGCCTTTGATGGAGAACGTCTGCTTGGCGCTGGTGAGCATGTAGATGAGGAACACGATGTAGTAGTAGAAGAAGAAGGCCTTGATGAAGCGGGACTAGCCGAGAATGACATTGTGGAGGATGTAGAGCTTGTCTAGTGCCGTGAAGATGTTAGCCTGCTTCGCTCTAAACTCTTCCTGTAGCCTTGAAATAAGTTCAGTTAGCATACAAGACTTCTGTACCCGAGCATCTATTAGGGAGTGTGAATTCAAAATTAGATGATCCTGAGCCTGCCAGATCTGTTCCTGCTTGGACAGCAACTCTTCCTGCTGACACTGCCCAAGTTGTGCAAATTTCTCCCGAGTTTCTCTGCAATTGTTCAGATTAAAATCAGCATCTCTTTTAAGTCCACACACATAGAAAAGTGTTTGCAAATCCAGTATGTTTGGCACAACAAAATGCATTACCTGCTTTCCTCGAGAGCCTTTGACTAAAAGATGTGGATGCTAGTTAATCCAACTATGGCCTTATTCTGCCCATCCAAAAGGTGCATCTGATTCTCCAACGATTTGCCCGCCACACTTCCAATCTCATCTGCAATGCCCCACAGATCCAACATCTTTTCACACATCAAGTCGTCGATAGCTCCAATCTCCTTATAAATGCCCACGACTTCCTCCTTGAGCTTCTCCACCACGTCTCCAAGTGTGTCACGGCTTTTCCATCTCTTGGCGAGTCTGCTTCAGCAGGGGGATAGTCAGGATCAGCTTTGCTGTCCTCCTCATCCATCAGCTCATCGAAGACGACCTGATGGTAGCTCATATGGCTCTCGTTACTTTCCAAGACATACGAGGGCATCATGTGGCTTGCATTCTTCTCAAGTGTCCTGACCTTCTTCACTAGTGTCTAGAGTAGACCATGGTTCATAACTTTGAAGTCCCTGGAAGATTTTAACAAGTTAAATAGATTACAAAATATAGGTGTGCAACCTGATTCGTGGTTTCGTACTCACCTGAATGTGAGTACATGGAGTGCATTATCTGAATAGTGGCAACAACCAGGAACACCGATCTCAGTAAGAACACCTTGGGCAGGACACACAATTGGTTGTCCAAATTTGCGGTTGCATTTTTTATCAGATCGAAGTTGTCGGTTGCAATCCGGATCAGAACGATCTCTAGTAGGACTATGACACACAAACCTGCCAAAATTGACACTAGAAATTTGAACAAGATGCAGTGATATAGATGCACTAGGTTGCAAAAACTAGTACAAATCTGAAGAAAAATAATAATCTTACTAAAGTAATGGTAGCCTCTGATGCAGAACAACTGCTTGGTGCTCGTGAGCATGTAGATGAGGAACATGATGTAGAAGTAGAAGAAGTAGGCCTTGATGAAGCGGGAATCGTTGAGAATGGCGTTGTGGAGGATGTAGAGCTTGTCCGGCACTGCGAAGATGTAGGCCTGCTTCGCTCTAAACTCTTCCTGTAGCCCCGAAATAAGTTCAGTTAGCATACAAGCCTTTTGTACCTGAGCATCCAGTATGGAGTGTGAATTCTGAATTAGATAATCATGAGCCTACCGGGTCTGTTCCTGCTTGGACTGCAACTCTTCTTGCTGACGCTACGCAAACTATGAAGATTTCTCTAGAGTTTCCTTGCCATTGTTTAGATTAAAATCAACATCTTTTTAAGTCCACACATATAAAAATGTTTGCAAACTCAGTATGTTTATCACAACAAAATGCATTACTTGCATTCCTTGTGTGCCTTTGACTGTGAAGTGTCGATTCTAGTCAATTCAACTATGTCCTTATTCTGCCCATCCAAGAGTTGTAGCTAATTCTCCAGCGATTTGCCCTCCACACTTTCAATCTCATCTATAGTGCCCCACAGATCCAACATCTTAGCAGACATCAAGTCGCCGACTGCTCTAATCTTCTTATGAATGCCCAAGGCTTCCTCCTGGAGCTTCTCCATCCCGTATCCAAGCGTGTCACGACTTCTCCATTCCCTGGCGTGTCTGCTCCGATAGGGTATAGTCAGGATCGGCTTTACCGTCCGTCTCATCCATCAACATGTCAAAGACGACCTGAGGGTAGCTCATCAGGCTCTCGTCGCTTTCCGAGCCATACAAGAGCATCATGTGGCCCGCATTCTTCTCCAGTGTCCTGACCTTCTCCACTATTGTCTGGAGTAGGCCCATGGTTTAGAACTTCGCCTGGAAGATTTGTGGTTTGTTACTCACCTGAATGTGAGTATGGAATGCATTATCTGAATAGAGGCGATAACCAGGATGAACGATCTGAGTAAGAACACCTTGGACAAGACCCCACAATATGTTGTCCAGGCAATGTTGGTCAGATCGAAGTTGCCAGCTGGAATCTTCATCAGACCTAAGTTTTCGGCTGCTATATTGATCAGACGATCTCTAGCAGGAGCGTTACGCACAAACCTGCTGAAACATACATTAGAAAATCAAACAAGTTGTAGTGATATAGATGCACTGGGTTGCAGAAACTAGTATAAGTCTGAAGAAAAATAATGATCCTACCTAAGTAAAGGTAGCATCTGATGTAGAATGTCTGCTTGGCATTGGTCAGCATGAAGATGAGGAACATGATACAAGAGTAGAAGAAGAAGGCCTTGATGAAGCGGTACTCATAAAAATGGCGTTGTGGAGGATGTAGAGCTTGTCCAGCGCCGCAAAGATGTTGGCATGCTTTGCTCTAAACTCTTCCCGCAGCCCCAAAATAAGTATAGTTAGCATACAATCCTTCTATATCACATCATGAAGCCTTCTGTACTTGAGCATCTAGTATGGAGTGTGAATTCTGAATTAGATAATCATGAGCCTGCCGGATCTGTTCCTGCTTGGACAACAACTCTTCCTGCTGGCGCTGCACAAACTATGCAAATTTCTCTAGAGTTTCCTTATAATTATTCAAATTAAAATCAACATCTCTTTTAAGTCCACACACATAAAAAATCTTTGAAAATTCAGTTTTTTTGGCACAGCAAAATGCATTACCTGCTTTCCTCGAGAGCCTTTGACTCAAAGGTGTGGAGGTTAGTCAATTCAACTATGGCCTTATTCTTCCCATCCAAGAGCTGCATCTGATTCTGCAGTGATTTGGCCACCACACTTTCGATCTCATCCGCAGTGCATCGCAGATCCAACATCTTGACAGACATCAAGTCACCGACAGCTCCAATCTCCTTATGAATGCCCATGGCTTTCCTCCTTGAGCTTCTCCATCCCGTCTCCAAGTGTGTCACGACTTCTCCATCCCCTGGCGAGTTAGCTCCAGCAGGGGTTAGTCAGGATCGGCTTTGCTGTTCACCTCATCCATCAACTCGTCGAAGATGACCCGAGGGTAGCTCATTAGGCTCTCGTCGCTTTCCGAGCCATACGAGAGCTTCATGTGACATGCATTCTTCTCTAGTGTCCAGACCTTCTCCAATAGTGTCTGGAGTAGCCCATGGTTCAAAACTTCGTAGTCCCTAGAAGATTTTAACAGTTAATCAGCTTACTAAAGGTAGGTGTGCAATCTTGGAATTCGTGGTTTCTTACACACCTAAATGTGAGTATGGATTGCATTATCTGAATAGTGGCGATAGTCAGAACAACTATCTGAGTGAGGACACCTTGGACAGGACCCACAATTGGTTCTCCAAGTTGCTGGCTGTAATCTTGATCAGATGATTGTCGTCGGCTGCAATCTTGATCAGACCGAAGTTTCCGGCTGCAATCTTGATCAGATTGATCTCTAGCCAGAGTGTGATGCACAAACCTGTCATATCAGACATTAGAAAATTGAACAATATGAAGTGATATAGATGCACTGGGTTAAAGAAACTAGTACAACTCTAAAGAAAAATAATAATCTTACTGAAATAAAAGTAGCCTCTGATGCGACGTCTGCTTGGTGCTGTTGAGCATGTAGATGAGGAACACCATGGAACAATAGAAGAAGGCCTTGATGAAGTGGTACTCATCAAGAATGGCGTTGTGGAGGATGTAGAGCTTCTCCAGCGCTGTGAAGATGTTGACCTACTTCACGTTAAACTCTTCTTGCGGCCCCGAAATAACTTTGGTTAGCAGACAAGCCTTTTGTATCACGTCATGAATCCTTTTGTATCTGAGTATCCATTAAGCAGAATGAATTCTAGATTAGATGATCATGAGCCTGCCAGATCTATTCCTGCTTGGACATCAACTCTTCCTGCTGACGCTGCCGAAATTGTGCAAATTTCTCGAGAGTTTCCCTACAATTATTCTGATTAAAATAAACACCTCTTTTAGGTCCACATGCATAAAAAATGTTTGCAGATTCAGTATGTTTGGCACACCAAAATGCATTACCTGCTTTCCTTGAGAGCCTTTGACTAAAGGTGTGGAAGATAGTCGATCCAACTATGGCCTTATTCTGCCCATCGAAGAGCTACATCTGATTGTCTAGCGATTTGCACGCTGCACTTTCAATCTCATTCGCACTGCCCCACAGTTCCAGCATCTTGGCAAACATCAAGTCGCTGACAACTCCATTTTCTTTATTAATGCCCACAACTTCCTACTTGAGCTTCTCCATTCTGTCTCCATGCGTGTCATGGTTTCTCCATCCCTTGGCGAGTCTGCTCCAGCAGTGAATAGTCAAGATCGTCTTTGTTGTCCGCCTCATCCATCAACTCGTCGAAGAGGACCTGGGGGTAGCTCATCAGGCTCACATCGCTCTCTGAGCCATACAAGAGCCTCATATGTCCCGCGTTCTTCTCTAGTGTCCCGGCCTTCTCCACTAGTGTCTTGAGTAGACCATCAATTCTCGTAGTCCCTGGAAGATTTTAGCAAGCTAATCAGCTTGCAAAAGGTACGTGTGCAATATGGGAATTCATGGTTTCTTACTCACGTGGATATGAGTATGGAATGCATTATTTGAATAGTGGCGACAACCAGGAACAACGGTCTAACAAAGAACACCTTAGACAAGACCCAAAATTGGTTGTTCAAGGTGCCGACTGCAATCTTGATGAGACCGGAGTTGCCAGTTGCAATCTTGAAAGACCTAGCATGAATGTGCTGCACAAACCTGTCGAAATAGAGATTAGAAAATCAAACAAGATGCGGTGATATAGATGCACTGGGTTGTAGAAACTAGTACAAGTCTGAAGAAAATAATGATGTTACCAAAGTAAAGGTAACCTATGATGCGCAACGTCTGCTTGGCGCTGGTGAGCATCTAGATGAGGAACACGATGCAACATTACAAGGAGAAGGCCTTGATGAAGCGGGACTCACTGAGAATAGCGTTGTGGAGGATGTAGAGCCTTCCCAGTGCCACGAAAACGTTGGCCTGCTTCGCTCTAAACTCTTCCTGCAGCCCCAAAATAAGTTCAGCTAGCATACAAGCCTTTTGTATCACCTCATAAAGCCTTCTGTTCCTAAGCATCCAGTATGGTGTGCGAATTATGAATTATATGATTATAAGCATGCCAGTTCCGTTCATGCTTGAACAACACTCTTCCCACCGACGCTGCCCATACTATGAAAATTTCTCCAGAGTTTCCATGCAATTGTTCAGATTAAAATCAGCATGTCTTTTAAGTCCACACGCATAAAAAGTTGTCTGCAAATTCAGTATGTTTGGCACAAAAAATGCATTACCTTCTTTCCTCGAGAGCCTTTGACTGAAAGGTGTCCAGGCTAGTTAATACAACTATGGACTTATTCTGCCCATCCAAGAGTTGCATCTGATTCTCCAGCGATTTGCCCACCACATTTCCAATCTCATCCGAAGTGCCCCACAGATCCAGCATCTTGGCAGACGTCAAGTCGCCGACAACTCCAATCTCCTTATGAATGCCTACAGCTTCCTCCTTGAGCTTCTCCATCCCGTATCCAAGCGTGTCACGGCTTATCCAACCCCTCGTGAGTCTGCTCTGGTAGGGGATAGTCAGGATCGGCTTTGCTGTCCGCCTCATCCATCAACTCATCAAACACGACCTGAGAGTAGCTTATCAGGCTCTCATCGCTTTCCGAGCCATACGAGAGCATCATGTGGCATACGTTCTTCTCAAATGTCCTGACCTTCCCCACCAGTGTCTAGAGTAGCCCATGGTTCATAACTTTATAGTCCCTAGAAGATTTTAACAAGTAAATCAACTTACAAAAGGTAGATGTGCAATCTGGGAATTCACGGTTTCTTACCCACCTGAATGTGAGTGTGGAAGGCATTATCTGAATATCGGTGACAACAAGGAACAACGATCTGAGTAAGAAGACCTTGGACATGACCCACAATAGGTTGTCCAAGTTGCCGGCCGCAATCTTGATCAGACCGAAGTTGTCAGATGAATCTTGATTAGAAGGATCTCTAGCAGGAGTGTGACGCACAAACCTACCGAAGCAGACATTAGAAAATTGAACAAGATTTAGTGATATAGATGCAACGGCTTGTAGAAACTAGTACAAGTCTAAGAAAAATAAATATCTTACCGAAGTAAAGGTACCCCTTTGCGCGAAACGTCTCCTTGGCACTCATGAGCATGTAGATGAGGAACACGATGTAGCAGTAGAAGAAGAAGGCATTCATGAAGCGGGACTTGATACGTCTCCAATGTATCTACAATTTTTGATTGTTCCATGCCATTATATTATCAATCTTGGATGTTTCATAATCATTTTATAGTCACTTATATCATTTTTGGTACTAACCTATTGACATAGTGCCAAGTGCCAGTTGTTGTTTTCTGCGTGTTTTTTACATCGCAGGAAATCAATACCAAATGGAGTCCAAATGCAATGAAACTTTACGGAGATTTTTTTGGACCAGAAGACACCTAATGGGCCAAGGCTGCGCCTTGGGGGTGCTCCGTGGGGAGCACAACCCACCAGGGAGCGCGCGCCCTGGTGGGTTGTGCCCACCTTGGGTGCCCCCCGGACCGCCTATTTGCTCTATAAATACCTCAATATTCTAGAAACCCTAGGGGAGTCGACGAATATCAATTCCAGTCGCCGCAGAGTCCAGAACCACCAGATCCAATTTAGACACCATCACGGATGGGGTTCACCACCTCCATTGGTGCCTCTCTGATGACGCGTGAGTAGTTCTTTGTAGACCTTCGGGTCCGTAGTTAGTAGCTAGATGTCTTCCTCTCTCTCTCTCTCTCGCTAAATTCTCAATACAATGGTCTCTTGGAGATCCATATGATGTAACTCTTTTTGCGATGTGTTTGTTGGGATCCGATGAACTTTGAGTTTATGATCAGATATATCTTTTTATATCCATGAAAGTATTTGAGTTTCTTTGATCTCTTTTATGCATGATTGCTTATAGCCTCGTATTTCTTCTCCGATATTTGGGTTTTGTTTGGCCAACTTGATCTATTTATCTTGCAAAGGGAAGAGGTGCTTTGTAGTGAGTTCGATCTTACGGTGCTTGATCCCAGTGACAGAAGGGGAACCGACACGTATGTATTGTTGCTACTAAGGATAAAACAATGGGGTCTATCTCTACATAGATAGATCTTGTCTACATCATGTCATCGTTCTTATTGCATTACTCCGTTTCTCCATGAACTTAATACACTAGATGCATGCTGGATAGCGGTCGATGTGTGGAGTAATAGTAGTAGATGCAGGCAGGAGTCGGTCTACTAATTTTGGACGTGATGCCTATATAATGATCATTGCCTAGATATCGTCATGATTATTTGAAGCTCTATCAATTGCCCAACAATAATTTATTTACCCACCGTTTGCTATTTTTCTCAAGAGAAGCCACTAGTGAAACCTACGGCCCCGGGTCTCTTTCTCATATTATTGCCTTTGCGATCTATTTTCCTTTGCTTTTATTTTCAGATCTATTAAACTAAAAATACGAAAATACCTTGCTGTGTTTTATTCTTATTTTTTTATTTGGCGTTCGATCTATCAATCTACTATAATTTACTTCACGTCCGTTTGCCTATCTTGAGGCGCCGATACCCGAAAGGGATTTACAACCCCTTTTATACGCCGGGTTGCGAGTAGTTGTTATTTGTGTGCAGGTGCTGTTTACGTTGTATTGCTTGGTTCTCCTACTGGTTCGATAACCTTGGTCTCATAACTGAGGGAAATACCTACCGCCGCTGTGCTGCATCATCCCTTCCTCTTTGGGGAAATACCGACGTAGCTTCGAGCCGCATCAAAAGGAATTTCGGGCGCCGTTGTCGGGGAGGATCTTCAACATATAGCAGTTCCTAATCGCAAATCTCATCTCCTCGCAATTTACATTATTTTCCATTTGCCTCTCGTTTTCCTCTCCCCACTTCACAAAAATTTGCCATTTTATTCACCCCTTTTTTCGTTCGCCGTTTTCTTGCCGGATCTGTTTTGTTGTGCAATCTTGCTTGCCGTTATTATAGCCGTGGATAATTTTTCTTCTATTGCATGCACTCCCGAGAACGAGGTTCTCAACTTTAAACAAAGGGAAGGGGAGAATTTAAAAGATGCTTGGTATAGAATTTGCAATGCTCATAATAGATCTATCCTTAAGCAATCTACCGTTGTTCTCCTTCGTTGTTTTTATGTGGGCATCACCACTTGGTATAGATTTGTCCTTGATACGATTTCTGGTGGAAATTTCTTGATGTTTCCCTCTCTTGATGCTTTTAATGCTATGGGAAAATTAGTGGGCTCACCACCTCTTATGATTAATGAAACAACTTTGACTCTTGAGCATGTTATGGAAAGATTAGATGCTATTGAAAAGAAAATTCTTACGGAAGAGCATATTTAAAACTTGGATAAAAATATGCATAATTTTGCTACTAAAATTGGGTCAAAAGCGGGAGAAATTCTTAAGTTGTTAAAGGAAAAGGGAACCATTATGCATGAAAGAATTGAAGAAAGTCCGCAGATTGATAAACTGGAAGAAATCTTTAGTAATTGGAGCACAACTTTTGCTTCTGCTAAAACTATTGAAAATACTCCCGTAAAGATTGGCAAGAATACCCAGGTTACTAAGAGCAAGGGTGCAACTTCTAGCAATAATAGTAAAGAGGATCTTAAGATGATTAGTATTCACCCGGATTTTGTTGAAGTTTTGAGAGATCCCTTTGGCAAGAATGAATTATTTTAATTTGTTCCTAGGAGTATTGTCATTGAAAATATTTATGCTAAATCTCTGAAGAATTCTAAGTGCTTGATTGAGGAGTTGGACAAAGATGACAAAACTTAGATCCTTACTTTATGCCTAGCTAAGGGCGTAAACTATAGCGCTTGTTGGGAGGCAACCCAATGAATAAAATTTATTTTTGCTTTTTTCTTTCTGTTCTTGAGTGTTTGCACAATTATGCTACTGTTATGATTGTGTTTTTTTGTTTTAATTAGTGTTTGTGCCAAGTAAAGCCTTTAGGATCTTCTTGGGTTATAGTTGTTTGATCTTGCTGAAAAACAGAAACTTTTGCTCTCACGAAAACATTTCTCATTTTTTACCAGAGCATGATAAAATGCCAATTCTTTTTGCAAAAGATTAATATACAAATTTCTCAGGTCCTCCTAATTTTTCAGAATTTGTGGAGTTTCAGATGTTTTTGAACTAATCAGATTGCTACAGACTGTTCTGTTTTGACAGATTCTGTTTTCTTTGTGTTGTGTGCTTGTTTTGATGGCTCTATGGTTTTCTTTGATGATTTTTTGCCATAGAAAAGTTGGAATACAGTAGATATAATGCAAGAACAAAATATGAATTGGTTTGATACAGTACTTATAGTAGTAATTTGCTTTCTTTAACGAACGGATCTCACGAAGGTTTTGTTGAGTTTTGTGTGATTGAAGTTTTCAAGTTTTGGGTTATCTTACGATGGACTAAGGAATAAGGAGCAAGAAGAGCCTAAGCTTGGGGATGCCCCGACATCCCAAGCTATTATCCAAAAGAGAGCAATCAACTAAGCTTGGGGATGCCCCGAGTGGCATCCCCTCTTTCTTCTAACGACCATCGGTATTTTACTCGAAGCTATATTTTTATTTGTCACATACTATGTGTTTTGCTTGGAGTGTCTTGTATGATATGAGTCTTTGCTTGTTTTATTTTGTGTTTTAAGTCTTGATTACTTGCTGGACACACCTATTTGAGAGAGCCAAAATTATGTCATGACTTGTTAGAATTGCTCTCTATGCTTCACTTAAATTTTTTATGAGCTATGGACTTGCTCTAGTGCTTCACTTATATCTTTTTGAGCACGGTGTGCTTAGTTATTTTTTGAAGAAATGCTCTCTTCCTTCACTTAGATTTATTTGAGAGTTAGTAAAATTTTCAAGAAATTCTCTCTTGCTTCACTTAAATTAATTTGAGAGAAAGAAAAAATTATGCTCATGATCTTCACTTATATTTGTTTGAGCTTATCAAAAGCAACATATGAAAATTAGTTCCAAAGTGATAGATATCCAAGAAGGATATAATAAAAACATTCATGAAGATCATTGGACAAAATAAACATGATTCTTAGTAATAGTTTTGAGATATGATGATGTGATATGTGCGTCATCTTGATGAGTAATTATGCTTTAGTAAGAATATTGGTGTTAAGGTTTGTGATTCCCTATGCAAGCACGAAAGTCAATAATTATGCAATGAAATTATATCCTACTTGTGGTGCATTATTCGGTGTTAATTATGCTTAATGCTCGCTTATGAGATTATTCATTTCTTGGTTGGTCGCTTCTCAATCTTTTGCTAGCCTTCATTTTGCACTAAGTATGATCTCTACTTGTGCATCCAAAACCTTTAAACCAGTTTTGCCACATGAGTCCACTATATCTACCTATATGCGGTATTCTTTTGCCGTTCTAAGCAAATTTGTATGTGCCATCTCTAATTTTCAAAATAAACTTCTCTTTTGTGTGTTTGTACAGCTCGCGGAGTGGTGAGGGGTGGCTAATTTTTTCCATGCTAGATGTGTTATTCCCATGATGAGTGTTTATTCACTTGTCATTGCACGAGAGTAAGGCAAAGGTATTAGGGATGCCCAGTCCCGAAATGAAAAATGAATTTACTTTATGTTGTCAAATAATAAATTCCTTGGAAAGTGTTGGTATGGAGGGCAACCGTGGATACGGCTAGCCATGGAAAGTGAAAGTATGGTTGAAAAAGGAATAAACTTTATTTTCTGTTTGGGAACCGCCTATGATATATCTAGCATGGAAAGTGTTGGGAACTCTAAGTCGTTTTCGTTGGTGGGAAAGACACCTCCCAAAATGTTTTTATCTCTAAGTTTTTCGCTTTGAGCTCTGGCACCTCTACAAATCCCTACTTCCCTCTGCGAAGGGCCTTTCTTTTACTTTATGCAATTTTTATTTTGAATTTGTGTCTCCATCTTCTCTTATAAAAGAACCAACTAGGAGGCAATATGATCGTACTTGAGCATTTGGTGTAGTTAATATGCGAGTGTGTTTCATGAATGGATCAATGATTGAGCATGATGGGCTAGGGGTAACTTATTTTAGCGTTGATATTCTGAAAGACATGGTTGCTTGTTGATATGCTTGAGTATTTAAGTTATCATTTCAAAACTAGACTATTGCTTTGAACAATATAAATGTCCAAATGTCCATGCTATAAAGAAAAGAATATGATATGACATGTTAGGCAGCATTCCACATCAAAAATTCTGTTTTTATCACTTACCTACTCGAGGACGAGTAGGAGTTAAGCTTGGGGATGCTGATATATCTCCAACGTATCTATAATTTTTGATTGTTCCATGCTGTTATATTATCAATCTTGGATGTTTTATAATCATTTTATAGTCATTTTATATCATTTTTTGGTACTAACCTATTGACAATGTGGCAAGTGCCAGTTGTTGTTTTCTGCGTGTTTTTTACATCGCAGGAAATCAATACCAAACGGAGTCCAAATGCAACGAAATTTTACGGAGATATTTTTTGGACCAGAAGACACCTAATGGGCCAAGGCTGGGCCTGGGGGTGCTCCGAGGGGAGCACAACCCACCAGGGTGCGCCAGCAGGCCCAGGCGTGCCCTGGTGGGTTGTGTCCACCTCAGGTGCCCCCCGGACCGCCTCTTTGCTCTATAAATACCCCAATATTCCAGAAACCCTAGGGGAGTCGACGAAAATCAATTCCAGCCACCATAGAGTCCAGAAGCACCAGATCCAATCTAGACACCATGACGGATGGGGTTCACCACCTCCATTGGCGCCTCGCCGATGATGCGTGAGTAGTTCTTTGTAGACCTTCGGGTCCGTAGTTAGTAGCTAGATGTCTTCCTCTCTCTTGCTGAATTCTCAATACAATGGTCTCTTGGAGATCGATATGATGTAACTCTTTTTGTAGTGTGTTTGTTGGCATCCGATGAACTTCGAGTTTATATCCATGAAAGTATTTGAGTTTCTTTTATCTATTTTATGCATGATTGCTTACAGCCTCGTATTTCTTCTCTGATATTTGGGTTTTGTTTGGCCAACTTGATCTATTTATCTTGCAATGGGAAGAGGTGCTTTGTAGTGGATTCGAACTTACGGTGCTTGATCCCAGTGACAGAAGGGGAACCGACACGTACGTATCGTTGCTACTAAGGATAAAACGATGGGGTCTATCTCTACATAGATAGATCTTGTCTACATCATGTCATCGTTCTTATTGCATTACTCCATTTCTCCATGAACTTAATACACTAGATGCATGCTGGATAGCGGTCGATGTGTGGAGTAATAGTAGTAGATGCAGGAAGGAGTCGATCTACTAATCTTGGACGTGATGCCTATATAATGATCATTGCCTGGATATCGTCATGATTATTTGATGTTCTATCAATTGCCCTACAGTAATTTTTTTACCCACCGTTTCTATTTTTCTCGAGAGAAGCCACTAGTGAAACCTACGGCCCCCGGGTCTCTTTCTCTTATTATTTGCCTTTGCGATCTATTTTCCTTTACTTTTATTTTTATATCTATTAAACTAAAAATACAAAAATACCTTGCTGTGTTTTATTCTTTTATTTTATTTGGCGCTCGATCTATCAATCTTCTAGAATTTACTTCACGTCCGTTTGCCTATTTTGAGGCGCAGCTACCCGAAAGGGATTAACAACCCCTTTTACACGACGGGTTGCGAGTAGTTGTTATTTGTGTGCAGGTGTTGTTTATGTTGTGTTTCTTGGTTCACCTACTGGTTTGATAACCTTGGTCTCATAATTGAGGGAAATACCTACCGCCGCTGTGTTGCATCATCCCTTCCTCTTTGGGGAAATACTGACGTAGCTTCAAGCCGCATCAGGACTCGCCGAGAATTGCTTTGTGGAGGATGTAGAGCTTGTCCAGCACCGCGAAAATGTTGGCCTGCTTCGCTCTAAGTTCAGTTCGCATACAAGCCTTCTATAACACGCCATGAAACCTTCTGTACCCGAGTATCAAATATGGAGTATGAATTCTTAGTTAGATGATCATGAGCCCTTGGAGATCTGTTCCTACTTGGACAACAACTCTTCCTGCCGATGCTGCCCATACCGTGCAAATTTCTTCGAAGTTTCCATGCAATTGTTCAGATAAAAATTAACATGTCTTTTAAGTCCACACACATAAAAAGTTCTTTGCAAATTCAGTATGTTTGGCACAACGAAATGCATTACCTACTATTCTCGAGAGCCTTTGACTGACAGGTGTTGAGGCTAGTTAATCCAACTATGGACTTATTCTGCCCATCCAAGAGCTGCATCTGATTCTCCAGCGATTTGCCCACCACACTTCCAATCTCATCCAAAGTGCCCCAGATCCAGCATCTTGGCAGACATCAAGTCGCCGACAGCTCCAATCTCCTTATGAATGCCCAAAGCTTCCTCCTTGAGCTTCTCCATCCCGTATCCAAGGTGTCATGACTTATCCATCCCCTGGCAAGTTCGCTCTGGCAGGGGATAGTCAGGATCGGCTTTGTTGTCCGCCTCATCCATCAACTCATCGCAGACAACCTAAGAGTAGCTTATCAGGATCTCGTCGCTTTCCGAGCCATACTAGAGCATCATGTGGCATGCGTTCTTCTCAAATGTCCTAACCTTCCCCACCAGTGTATAGAGTAGCCCATGGTTGAGAACTTCGTAGTCCCTTGAAGATTTTAACAACTAAATCAACTTACAAAAGGTAGGTGTGCAATATGGGAATTCACGATTTCTTACCCACCTGAATTTGAGTGTGGAAGGCATTATCTGAATACTAGTGACATCAAGGAAGAACGATCTGAGTAAGAAGACCTTGGACATGACCCACAATTGGTTGTCCAAGTTGCCATCCGCAATCTTGATCAGACCGAAGTTGTCAGCTGAATCTTGATTAGACCGATCTCTAGCAGGAGTGTGACGCACAAACCTGCCGAAGCAGAAATTAGAAAATTGAACAAGATGTAGTGATATAGATGCAAAGGCTTGCAGAAACAAGTACAAGTCTGTTGAAACATAATGATCTTACTGAAGTAAAGGTAGCCTTTTGCGCGAAATGTCTCCTTGGCGCTCATGAGCATGTAGATGCGGAACATGATGCAGCAGTAGAAGAAGAAGGCATTCATGAAGCGGGACTCGCCGAGAATTGCGTTGTGGAGGATGTAGAGCTTGTCCAGCGCTGCAAAAATGTTGGCCTGCTTCGCTCTAAGTTCAGTTAGTATACAAGCCTTCTGTATCACGTCATGAAGCCTTCTGTACCCGAGCATCCAGTATGGAGTGTGAATTATGAATTAGATGATCATGAGCCCTGCCAGATATGTTGCTGCTTGGACAAAAAATCTTCCTGCCGACGCTGCCCATACTGTGCAAATTTCTCCAGAGTTTCCATGCAATTGTTCAAATTAAAATTAGCATGTCTTTTAAGTCAACACACATAAAAAGTTGTTTGCAAATTCAGTATGTTTGGCACAACGAAATGCACTACCTTCTTTCCTCGACAGGCTTTGACAGAAAGGTGTCGAGGCTAGTTAATCCAACTATGGACTTATTATGCCCATCCAAGAGCTGCATCAGATCCTCTAGTGATTTGCCCACCACACATCCAATCTCATCCAAGTGCCCCGCAGATCTAGCATCTTGGCAGAAATCAAGTCACCGACAGCTTCACTCTCCTTATGAATGCCCATAGCTTCCTCCTTGAGCTCTCCATCCCATCTCCAAGCGTGTCACGGCTTCTCCATCCCCTGGCGAGTCTGCTCTGGCAGGGGACAGTCAGGATCGGCTTTGCTGTCCGACTCATCCATCAACTCATCGAAGACGGCCTGAGAATAGCTTATCAGGCTCTCGTCGCTTTTCGAGCCGTACGAGAGCATCATGTGGCATGCGTTCTTCTCAAATGTCCCGACCTTCCCCACCAGTGTCTAGAGTAACCCATGGTTCAGAACATCGTAGTCCCTGGAAGACTTTAACAACTAAATCAACTCACAAAAGGTAGGTGTGCAATCTGGGAATTCACGGTTTCTTACTCACCTGAATGTGAGTGTGGAAGGCATTATCTGAATACCGATGACAACAAAGAACAACAATCTGAGTAAGAAGACCATGGAAATGACCCACAATTGGTTGTCCAAGTTGCCAGCCGCAATCATGATCAGACCATGAAGTTGTCGGCTGGATCTTGATTAGACCGATCTCTAGCAGGAGTGTCACGCACAAACCTGCTGAAGCAGACATTAGAAAATCGAACAAGATGTAGTGATATAGATGCAACAACATGCAGAAACTATTACAAGACTGAAGAAAAATAATGATCTTACTGAAGTAAAAGTACCTTTTCTGCGGAACGTCTCCTTGGCGCTCATGAGCATGTAGATGAAGAACATGATGTAGCAGTAGTAGATGAAGGCATTCATGAAGTGGGACTCGTTGAGAATTGCGTTGCGAAGGATGTAGAGCTTGTCCAGCGCCGGGAAAATGTTGGCCTGCTTTGCTCTAAGTTCAGTTAGCATACATGCCTTTTGTATCACGTCTTGAGGCCTTCTATACCCGAGCATCCAGTTTGGCGTGTGAATTCTGAATTAGATGATCACGGGCTCTTTCAGATCTGCTCCTGCTTGGACAACAACTCTTCCTGCCGACGCTGCCCGTACCGTGCAAATTTCTCCAGAGTTTCCATGCCATTGTTCAGATTAAAATCAGCATGTCTTTTAAGTCCAGACGCATAAAAACTTGTTTGCAAATTCAGTATGTTTGGCATAGCAAAAGGCATTACCTGCTTTCCTCGAGAGCCTTTGACTGAAAGGTGTCAAGGCTAGTTAATCTAACTATGGACTTATTCTGCGCATCCAAGAGCTGCATCTGATTCTCCAGCGATTTGCCCACCACACTTGCAATCTCATCCGAAGTGCCCCGTAGATCTAGCATCTTGGTAGACATCAACTCGCCGACAGCTCCAATCTACTTACGAATGCCCAAACTTCCTCCTTGAGCTTGTCCATCCCGTCTCCAAGCGTGTCACAGCTTATCCATCCCCTGGCGAGTCTGCTCTTGCAGGGGATAGTCAGGATCAACTTTGCTATCCGCCTCATCCATCAACTCATCGAAGATGACCTGAGAGTAGCTTATTAGGCTCTCACCGCCTTTCGAGCCATACGAGAGCATCATGTGGCATGCGTTCTTCTCAAATGTCCCTGGAAGATTTTAACAACTAAATCAACTTACAAAAGGTAGGTGTGCAATCTGGGAATTCACGGTTTCTTACTCACTTGAATGTGAGTGTGGAAGGCATTATCTGAATACCGATGACAACAAAGAACAACGATCTGAGTAAGAAGACCTTGGACATGACCCACAATTGGTTGTCCAAGTTGCCAGCCGCAATCTTGATTAGACCGTGAAGTTGTCTGCTTTATCTTGATTAGACTGATCTCTAGCAGGAGTGTGACACACAAACCTGCCGAAGCAGACATTAGAAAATTGAACAAGATGTAGTGATATAGATGCAACGGCTTGTAGAAACTATTACAAGAGTGAAGAAAAATAATGATCTTACCGAAGAAAAGGTATCCTTTTCTGCGGAACGTTTCCTTGGCGCTCATGAGCATGTAGATGAAGAATATGATGTAACAGTAGAAGAAGAAGGCATTCATGAAGTGGGACTCACAAAGAATTGCGTTGTGGAGGATTTAGAGCTTGTCCAGCGCCGTGAAAATGTTGGCCTGCTTCGTTCTAAGTTTAGTTATCATACAAGCCTTCTGTATCACGTCATGAAGCCTTCTGTACCCAAGCATCCAGTATGGAGTGCGAATTCCGAATTAGATGATCATGAGCCCTGCCAGATATGTTCCTACTTGGACAACAACTCTTCATGACGACGCTGCCATACTGTGCAAATTTCTCTGGATTTTCCATGCAACTATTTAGATTAAAATCAGCATGTCTTTTAAGTCCACGCGCATAAAAAGTTGTTTGCAAATTCAGTATGTTTGGCACAAGGAAATGCATTACCTGCTTTCCTCGAGATCCTTTGACTAAAAGGTGTTGAGGCTAGTTAATCCAACTATGGACAACAACTCTTCCTGCCATCGCTGCCCATACTGTGCAAATTTCTTCGGAGTTTCCATGCAATTATTCAGATTTAAATCCGCATGTCTTTTAAGTCCACACGCATAAAAAGTTGTTTGCAAATTCTGTATGTTTGGCATAGGAAATGCATTACCTGCTTTCCTCGAGAGCCTTTGACTAAAAGTTGTCGAGGCTAGTTAATCTAACTATGGACTTATTCTCCCCATCCAAGAGCTGCATCTGATTCTCCAGCGATTTGTCTACCACACTTCCAATCTCATCCGAAGTGCCCCGTAGATCTAGCATCTAGGCAGACATCGAGTCGCCGACAGTTCCAATCTCCTTACGAATGCCCACAGCTTCCTCCTTGAGCTTCTTCATCCCGTCTCCAAGCATGTCATGGCTTACCATCCCATGGCGAGTCCGCTCTGGCAGGGGATAGTTAGGATCTGCTTTTCTGTCCGCCTCCTTCATCAACTCAACGAAGACGACCTCAGAGTAGCTTATTAGGCTCTCATCACCTTCCGAGCCATACGAGAGCATCATGTGGCATGCGTTCTTCTCAAATGTCCTGACCTTCCCCACCAGTGTCTAGAGTAGCCCATGGTTCAGAACTACATAGTCCCTGGAAGATTTTAACAAATAAATCAACTTACAAAAGCTAGGTGTGCAATTTGGGAATTCACGGTTTCTTACTCACCTGAATGTGAGTTTGGAAAGCATTATCTGAATGCCAATGACAACAAAGAACAATGATCTGAGTAAGAAGACTTTGGACATGACCCACAATTGGTTGTCCAAGTTGCCAGCCGCAATCATGATCAGACCGCGAAGTGGTCGGCTGGATCTTGATTAGACCAATCTCTGGCAGGAGTGTGACGCACAAACCTGCCGAAGCAGACATTAGAAAATTGAACAAGAAGTAGTGATATAGATGCAACGGCTTGCAGAAACTAGTAAAAGTCCGAAGAAAAATAATGATCTTACCGAAGTAAAGGTAGCCTTTTGCGCGGAACGTCTCCTTGGCGCTCATGAGCATGTAGATGAGGAACATGATGTAGCAGTAGAAGAAGCAGGCATTCATGAAGTGGGACTCACCGATAATTGCATTGTGGAGGATGTAGACCTTGTCCAGCGCCGCGAAAATGTTGGTCTGCTTCACTCTAAGTTCTGTTAGCATAGAAGCCTTCTGTATCATGTCATGAAACCTTGTGTACCCGAGCATCCAGTATGGAGTGTGAAATCTGAATTAGATGATCATGAGCCCTGTCAGATCTGTTCCTGCTTGGACAACAACTCTTCCTGCCGTCGCGGCCCATACTGTGCAAATTTCTCCAGAGTTTCCATGCAATTGTTCAGATTAAAATCAGTATGTCTTTTATGTCCACACGCATAAAAAGTTGTTTGCAAATTCAGTATGTTTGGCATAGCGAAATGCATTACCTGCTTTCCTCGAGAGCATTTGACTGAAAGGTGTCGAGGCTAGTTAATCCAACTATGGACTTATTCAGCCCATCGAAGAGCTGCATCTGATTCTCCAGCGATTTGTCCACCACACTTCCCATCTCATCCGAAATGCCCCGTAAATCTAGCATCTTGGCAGACATCAAGTCGCGGACAGCTCCAATCTCCTTATGAATGCCCACAGCTTCCCTCTTGAGCTTCTCAATCCCGTCTCCAAGCGTGTCACGGCTTATCCATTCATTGGAGAGTCTGCTCTGGCAGGGGATAGTCAGAATCTGCTTTGCTGTCCGCCTCAACCATCAACTCATCGAAGACGACCTGAGAGTAGCTTTTTAGCCTCTCATCGTTTTCCGAGCCATACGATAGCATCATGGGGCATGCGTTCTTCTCAAATGTCCTGACATTCCCCACCAGTGTATAGAGTAGCCCATGGTTCAGAATTACATTGTCCCTGGAAGATTTTAACAACTAAATCAACTTACAAAAGGTAGGTGTGCAATCTGGGAATTCACGGTTTCTTACTCACCTAAATGTGAGTGTGGAAGGCATTATCTCAATACTGATGACAACAAAGAACAAAGATCTGAGTAAGAAGACGTTGGACATGACCCACAATTGGTTGTCCAAGTTGCCAGCCGCAATCTTGATCAGACCGCGAAGTGGTCGGCTGGATCTTGATTAGACCGATTTCTAGCAAGAGTGTGACGCACAAACCTGCCGAAGCAGACATTAGAAAATTGAACAAGATGTAGTGATAGAGATTCAACGGCTTGCAGAAACTAGTAAAAGTCTGATGAAAAATAATGATCTTACCGAAGTAAAGGTAGCCTTTTGCGCGGAACGTCTCCTAGGCGCTCATGAGCATGTAGATGAGGAACATGATGTAGAAGTAGAAGAAGAAGGCATTCATGAAGCGCTACTCGCCGAGAATTGCGTTGTGGAGGATGTAGAGGTTGTCCTGTGCCACGGAAATGTTGGCCTGCTTCGCTCGAAGTTCAGTTAGCATACAAGCCTTCTGTACCATGTCATGAAGCCTTCTGTACCTGAGCATCCAGTATGGAGTGTGAATTCTGAATTAGATGATCATGAACCCTGTCAGATCTGTTCCTGCTTGGACAACTCTTCCTGCCGTCCCTGCCCATACTGTGCAAATATCTCCAGAGTTTCCATGCAATTGTTCAGATTAAAATCAGCATGTCTAAGTTGTTTGCAAATTAAGTATGTTTGGCACAGCGAAATGCATTACCTGCTGTCCTCAAGAGCCGTTAACTGAAAGGTGTCGAGGCTAGTTAATCCAACTATGGACTTATTCTACCCATCGAAGAGCCGCATCTGATTCTCCAGCGATTTGTCCACCACACTTCCCATCTCATCTGAAGTGTCCCGTAGATCTAGCATCTTGGCAGGCATCAAGTCGTCGACAGCTCCAATCTCCTTATGAATGCCCACAGCTTCTTCCTTGAGCTTCTCCATCCCGTCTCCAAGCGTGTCACGGCTTATCCATCCCCTGGCGAGTCCGCTCTGGCAAGGGATAGTCAGGATCTGCTTTGCTGTCCGCCTCATCCATCAACTCATCGAAGACGACCCGAGAGTAGATTTTTAGGCTCTCATCGCTTTTCTAGCCATACGAGAGCATCATGTGGCATGCGTTCTTCTCAAATGTCCCGACCTTCCCCACCAGTGTCTAGAGTAGCCCATGGTTCAAAACTACATAGTCCTAGGAAGATTTTAACAACTAAATCAACTTACAAAAGGTAGGTGTGCAATTTGGGAATTCACGGTTTCTAACTCACCTGAATGTGAGTGTGGAAGGCATTGTCTGAATACCGATGACATCAAAGAACAACGATATGAGTAAGAAGATGTTGGACATGACCCACAATTGGTTGTCCAAGTTGCCAGCCACAATCTTGATCAGACCGCGAAGTGGTCGGCTGGATCTTGATTAGACCGATCTCTAGCAGGAGTGTGACGGACAAACCTGCCCAAGCAGACATTAGAAAATTGAACAAGATATAGTGATATAGATGCAACGACTTGCAGGAACTAGTAAAAGTCAGAAGAAAAATAATGATCTTACTGAAGTAAAGGTAGCCTTTTGCGCAGAACGTCTCCTTGGCGCTCATGAGCATGTAGATGAGGAACATGATGTAACAGTAGAAGAAGAAGGCATTCATGAAGCGGAAATCGCCGAGAATTGCGTTGTGGAGGGTGTAGAGCTTGCCCAGTGCCACAAAAATCTTGGCCTGCTTCACTCTAAGTTCAGTTTGCATACAAGCCTTATGTACTGGAGCATCCAGTATGCTGTGTGAATTCCGAATTAGATGATCATGAGCCCTGCCAGATATGTTCCTGCTTGGACAACAACTCTTCCTGCCGTCGCTGCCCATACTGTGCAAATTTCTCTAGAGTTTCCATGCAATTGTTCAGATTAAAATCAGCATGTCTTTTAAGTCCAGACGCATAAAAAGTTGTTTGCAAATTCAGTATGTTTGGCACAGCAAAAGGCATTACCTGCTTTCCTCGGGAGCCTTTGACTGAAAGGTGTCAAGGCTAGTTAATCCAACTATGGACTTATTCTGCGCATCCAAGAGCCGCATCTGATTCTCCAGCGATTTGTCCACCACACTTCCAATCTCATCTGAAGTGCCCCGTAGATCTAGCATCTTGGCAGACATCAAGTCGCCGACAGCTCCAATCTCCTTATGAATGCCCACAGCTTCCTGCTTGAGCTTCTCCATCCCGTCTCCAAGCGTGTCACGGCTTATCCATCCCCTGGCGAGTCTGCTCTGGCAGGGGATAGTCAGGATCGGCTTTGCTATCCGCCTCATCCATCAACTCATCGAAGACGACCTGAGAGTAGTTTATCAGGCTCTCGTCGCTTTACGAGCCACACGAGAGCATCATGTGGCATGCGTTCTTTTCAAATGTCCCGACCTTCCCCACCAGTGTCTCGAGTAACACATGGTTTGGAACTTCGTAGTCCCTAGAAGATTTTATCAGGTAAATCAACTTACAAAAGTTAGGTGTGCAATCTGCGAATTCACGTTTCATATTCACCTGAATGTGAGTGTGGAAGGCATTATCTGAATACCTGAAAGTGTGCAATCTTGATCAGACCGATCTCAAGCAGGAGTGTGACGCACAAACCTGCCGAAACAGACATTAGAAAATTGAACAAGAGCAGTGATATAGATGCTATAGGTTGCAGAAACTAGTACAAGTCTGAAAAAAATTAATGATCTTACCGAAGTAAAGGTAGCCTCTTATGCGGAACGTCTCCTTGGCGCTCATGAGCATGTAGATGAGGAACATGATGTAGCAGTAGAAGAAGAAGGCATTGATGAAGCGGGACTCGCCGAGAATTGTGTTGTGGAGGATGTAGAGCTTGTCTAGCGCCACGAAAATGTTGGCCTGCTTCGCTCTAAGTTCAGTTAGCATACAAGCCTTCTGTATCACGTCATGAACCCTTCTGTACCCGAGCATCGAGTATGAAGTGTGAATTCTGAATTATATGATCATGAGCCCTGCCAGATCTGTTCCTGCTTGGACAACAATTCTTCCTGCCGACGTTGCTCAAGCTGTACAAATTTCTCTAGAGTTTTTCTGCAATTGTTCAGATTAAAATCAACATCTCTTTTAAAGTTCACACACATAAAAAATGTTTACAACTTCAAAAGTTGTCTTTTGCTTCTGGGTGCTCGCGGCTGTGCCCACCCCGAGTACTCTTCAGCAAATGCTGTGACTTTGGTTTTGGTCTCATTTATAAAAATGGGGCTGGGGGGTGCCCTGTTTCTCCAAAAAAAAAGAAACCTAAAATCCTGAATTTATACCACCTGATCGATTCGATTCTTCGATTGGATCGTCGGCAAGACCAACAATAATATTGTTTATGTTTATCTTCTCGTGGAGTATATAATTGCCAACACCAAGTTGCATGCCTTGGAATGTTTGGACTTTGCACTCTTGACCTGCTCAATAAGGACATGTTTTTCTGCTTTTGCCACGTCAGCACCCACGCACTAACGTTCAATGGCCCACTTTCTTTTCTTCTTGTTAACAAAAAAGGAAAACAAAGGGCAACCCACGCCACCAAAGAGATTCAAACTTGGCGCCCATGTCATGTCATGCCATGAGTCTTTCTGACCATTTGGATAGCTACATACTCCCTCCGTGTCACAATATAAGACGTTTTTGTAAGTTATGTTAGCTTATAAAAACGTCTTATATTGTGGGACGGAGGGAGTACTAATTTTGAATTAAAAACCAGATTCACGCTCGTAGTTGTACACATCAGTCACGCTCATGGACTCACTGGTATTGCATTGGCATTTCTCGAGCCTCTCGATTCCTCGAAGGGTAAGAGCATCTCCAGCCGCGCCCCCAACAAGGCCCCCAGGCGATTTTTCGGCCGCCGGCGTAAAAAAAACGGCCCAGTCGCGCCCCCAAGGGCCCAGTTTTCGCCGGCTCGGGCCGAAATTGGCGCCGGCGGACCCAACCCGAACCCGGCGCGCTGGGGGGCGCTCGGGGGCGCCGGGCGAATCGTTTTTGGCGTGAAGAGCCGCGGGCCCCCCTTGCCAGCGACTCGACTCTCTTCTCGCCGCTTCGTCGTCCTCTCCCTCGTCCTTCTCACGCCGCCGTGGGAGCTCCTGGACGCCGAGGCGCATGGAGCGGCCCGGGGCGTCCTCCTCCTCATCCGGCCGCTCGTCCGGCTCTCCCTGCCTCCGCCCCGTCAAGCCGGAGCCCCAAGACACGCCTGTCAGCGCGCGCACCCGCAGCTCCGGCGTCCGCATCGGCGACTCCACCCCCCTCCGGCCGCTTCGTCCTCATCGAGCCCAAGCCGGAGCCCGGCCTTCCCCCGGAGTACGAGGAGATAGCCCGGCGCGGCTTCTCCGACGAGGAGGCCCTACAGTGGGCGCGGGACGACTACTACCGCGACGAGATGGTCCGGCAGCGCCGGGCCCTGGAGGAGATAGAAGCCCGCAAACGTGGGCGCGAGGACGAGCACGGCGTCGTGATCCTCGACAGCGACGACGACGAGGACGCCCCCGGACCGTCCAACCCGCCGCGCCAACCAGGGAAGGGATGCAGCAGGGACGGCGGCGACGGCGACGACGGCGACGACGGCGGCGGCGACTAGCCGCGGTTCTACAGCCTCCTCGGCATGTAGAACTGCAAGGGCGGGCGGCGGGCGGCGAGGAGCGGCGATGGAGACGGCGAGGAGCAGCCCTAGTAGTTTTTTTTAAAATATGTTTAAATTTGAACGAACTCGCCGATGTTTGCGCTAAATTTGAACCGTGTTTGCGTCGTATTTAAGTTTTTCAAAAAAAGTGGGCGCCGCGACTGGGGGGCATCACGCCCCCAGCGCGCGGTTTAGCGCCGGTATGCCCCGTGGGCGATTTTTTGCCCCTCCTGAGGGGCCAACGGCTGGAGATGCTCTAAGAAGAAAACAAGATGTTCAGATGGAGTGCTGGCTTCAGCACCATGAACCCATGGAGGTGGTGTCCTCGGAGGCGCCAAGCAGCTGCTCGAGGTACTCCGAGCCGAGGTCCTCAAGCTCCATCACGCCCTCCTGCCGCGCCCCCGGGTGGCGGCCTTCGCCTTCCTGCCCTTCGCCGTGGCCTTCCGGCTCCGCATGTAGTGCCGCCGCTTGAGCGCGAGCACGGGCGACACGCCATGGGCGCGCCCGCAAACGTCGTCAGCGGCGCCCTCGAGAGAGCGTCGGACCTGGTTGGCGGAGAAGTTAAGCAGGGCGGCGCCGCCGCGGATGGCGAACGCAGCTTGGTCGTACGCCAGCGCCGCGGCTTCTGGCTGTCGAACGTGCCCAGCCAGACCCGCACGCCGTTTCGCGTCGAGTCACGGATCTCTGCCGCGAACTTGCCCCACGGTCGCTTCCGCACTCCGCGGAACGCGCGACCCACACCTAGTGCCACTTTGTCCTCCTCGTTGGCCTCTTGCTTCACCTGGGCCGCCGCGGCGTGCTGGGAGAGCATGTCGAGCAGGAGCATCTCGTTGGCGTCGTTGGTGTCAAACGGGAGCAGAGGTGGTGACGTGGCCGCGGCGCGCTGGTGCCAGGGCGCGGAGTCGGCGGAGCCAGTGGAGGAGCTGCTGCTGCTTGCTGGTGGTTATGCTGCGTGGTCATGGCACGGCGGGATAGAAAGTTCACGACGCCTGTGGTGAGCCGAGGCGACGTAGACGAACAGGACGGGGAAGTACAAAAGTTCGTGCTGCTGATGAGATGTCGAGTCGCAACGGCCTCCAAGGTTTTTATAAGAGTAAAATGCATTCGTGGTTTGAAGTTGTGTCGAAAGCTCACTTTGGTCATTATACTTAAGAATACGATTAATACGGTCATTATATACGACTTGAGGTGATCATATGGTCACTGTCTCAACGTATAGCTCCGTATTTTACTCTGTTGATTGGTTAAACACCCCAACACCCTCTCTTTTGCCTTTATGCAGGCCCACTTGTCAGTAAAAAAAAAACAATATGCGTGGCAGGGGAATAGAACCAGTGATCTATTGCAGCACCGCCCAACCTGCTATCCAACTGACCGCAGGATCGAGCTTTGGACAATTAGAGCGACATTATTATGCTTGGTGGTGTCTCCGCTGCGTGTGTGCTTCTTCTGCATGTTACGTCTGTGTTCCTGACCCTTCCTGTCTCCATCCAACAATTCTTGTACTCTGCCACGGGGCCATTTTTATACGGCAATCCTATTCTTACGTGCGTTCTGTTGTAGGCAGTTTTTCCCCCCTCTCACATTACTCAGATTTTGTAAGAGTTGTACGTAGGAGGATTTCTGTTTTTATACCTCTGTATGTACATATATTACGCAACTATACATATATTGAACGTTTGCCGTCTTCTTCCATGGGCGCATCCCTCAGGGTACGCCGCTCCACTCCATGCTGCACGCCATCGCCACTTGCACTCCGACGAGCCCAGGCACCATCGCCGCATGCATTGCGCACCTCCAGGCTGAGAAGCAGGTATACTAGCTAGTATAGTATCCTCTCAGCTACCTTCCCTCTTTAACCATCTTCTTGAGCTCCACGCGCATGCATATTCATGCAGCCAACAGTGAGGAATAACGTGTTCTCGACCAGCGTCTAGGGCACAAGCAGTTGAGCGCGGTGTCCTCACTTGAACATGTCCATGTTCCTGTTCATCAGCATGCACGCGCAGCCGCACATGCCTTAGCTCGACATCGTCGACACCATGATGAGCTCGACGACGGTTCACACGTTTAGGCTTTGCCCAGCGTCCGCCTTGCCACCGGTGACGCGTAAAGGATACCACGATGGCGACGATGCCGACGACATGCACCGCCAGGAGTATGGCAACGACGCCAAGGACATGCACCGCCAGAAGGATGGCAACGCCGACGTAGAACTGCGACAATACGACGTCGCGCCTCGACCTCTGTCTAGTGTCATATAAGTAGTCTGACGACGGCTGGAAAAGTTTTGCATGCACGAGTGTAAAGTGTGTTCTGTGCTAATTAAACATGCGTGGTTCTACACATGTTTGTCATGAAGTTGTGTGGGCGCAGTAGTTGGTGTACGTGGGCATCAGCGGGAAGATCGCAGGCTCGATCCTCCTTCGACGCTGCATATTCTTTTTTGTTTCACTGACTGGTTGGATCCACATAGGTAGAGAGAGAGGGTGCTGCCATGTTCATGTTTGACCAGTCAAGAAAGTAAAATACAAAGCTATACGGTAAGACAGTGACCGTATAATTACCTCTAGTCATATATAATGACCGCATTGACCGTATTTTTAAGTATAGTGACCAAAGTGAGCTTTTGGCACAAGTTCAATGACCTCGAATGCATTTTACTCTTTTTATAATGGTGGAGGGACCGAGGGGGTTGGTTAGGCTGACGAAAAGGTTCTTGATAAGCCCCAAATGCACAGGAAAAAAAGTGGAGTAGCTGAGAAAGAAGCAGGGGAGGGCAGAGTTGGAACTACTAGCGTAGCCCGCGCGGCGGCACGCCGCGCCCATCAATACGGTATGTCGATATGAAGTGTGTTTATTCACCCGCAAAAAAAAAGAGAAGTGTGTTTATTATTTACAACAAGTATTATTGGTTTAAGATAAAAGAGCGCTGGATGTTGTCAACAATATGTATGGACCTATGCCTAAATCACTAATTTATGACCATACACACTTCAGCTATACATCAAGAAAATGTTTGCGTATAAAACTGGAAGTACCAATTATTATGTATAGGAAAAAAAATACCAATAGGTATTCCAATCTGTTGCAGTTCTTTATTGTCTAACTGGTGACTAAGTTTCTTTCATTGCATAGCAATTAAAAAACATTTTCTCAGCCTGAAGCCAGTCAAAAGCAAACACATTTCAATGCGCTTTTAGACTGATCATTATCTTAGAAGATTCAGCGGGGAAACAAACACACAACACAGAGAGACATAGCTAGTGCGATGGGAACATACCACACGAAGAAAAAGTACAGTGATTGTAGTTGTTTCTCTCCAAAATATACACTGGGAGAGAAAAGTAAGCTTTCCAAATCATACACTCAAAGAAAATTATAAAATGTCTGTGTAAAGTTGGTGTGCAGCAGAAAATAATAAATACTCAAAATGACAACTCACAACTATACCTTGCATTGTCCTCTTGACATGGTGAGCATTTGATAGCTAGAACCTGACAGTACAAACTTCACATTTTTCATATGAATAAAATCTGGCCCAACCAGAATCTAAAATAAACAGCAGGTCAAAAGGGCCATTGAAATGCATAGCGTTGTTCAGCCTCAGTAAGCAAGAGGAGGAAAAAAGATTGTTAAGAGCTTGCCATTGAAGTAACGTTTGTATATTGTCTGTACACATCCTCTCCTTATCCTACTCTTTTATGATCTGACGCACTTTCCCTGCTACTGGCCTCGTCTCACCGAGAGCGAGCCCATGTATATGTGTACATGTGTATTGATTCATGAGGTAAATACACCAGAGGTCTTAGAACTTGCACACAGCGGTCACTTTGGTGCACAAAGTTGTAAAATACGTGTTTGTGGTCACCAAACTTGCGAGACTGTTCAAATACAGTCACTCTCACCGTATGCATGCGTATTTGTCGACGCCTGTGTGGCACGGCCCGCTGTCAGCCACGGTAAATGCTCTTGTATGATAGGTTTGTAGAAAAGCCCTTGGTTCTCTTTTTATTTATTACATAGGATGCCCCTCAACAAATAAATAAACAACAATGGGGCGGGCCGAAACAAATTTAATGAAGAAATTTATCTAATAACCATACAAAGTGCAACCGGCTGGTTCGAACCTGTGTGGCGATTCACTCGCGCATAACCTAACCACCAGGCAACTGCGACATGTGATGTAGTTGAGGGACAAATGTTTTTATCACTCTTGTTCTATGTAAGTATGTGACATTTAAAATAATGTATGTGTCACTAAAAATATGTTCATGCATTAAAAAAACTATGGAACAGTTTTTTGAACTATGCGAACATATTTGTACATTGTGTAAACTACACAATGTATTTTTTTGAAATGTTTCAACATTTTTAAATGCAATGTACATTTTTTCATTTACACAAATATTTTTTACAGTGTTTAAATATTTTTATAAATGTCATGTAGTTTTGAAACACATTTATATATTTTGAATTGCACAAATAATCTTTTATAAACTTTAAACATTCTTTTAAAATAAAAATATTTAGTTAATATAAATATTAACTTGTGTATAATTTTTACTCATTACTTATATTCAGCATAATTATAATTTAAATATTAGACATGATTAAATATTTATACCAACAGTTTAGATTTTAAATTATGAATATTGTAAACTATACAAACATTGAACTATACAAAATGTGCGCATAATTATTCAAATGCTTCTATAATTAAAATACTTTGTGAATTTACTTTTAAAAAGTATTAGTATTATAATATACAAATATTTGTGTTATTCATAAATATTATTTGAAAACAATACATGAACAATAAGGAAGGAAATATCTGCTCCAACTATTATGAGCACGCCGTGTAAAAAGAGCTCTTCAGAGCACGTACAACATTACAGGAATATCATATCATGGAAATAGGTGAAATTGAAAATACATGACATATTCAGAGTAGGGTAAAGATGTAGCTTATGCACCGCATTGGTCCCCATTATAAAATGAAAATAGATTCATTCCCATTACAATATAGAGTGAGACAAACTAACATAGATCACGCCATGGCTGTTGAGCGGGCTCACGACGTGTAGCACCAGGGCATGCTCAGGTGGGCTGAGTCGTCTAACTATACTGCTGCAGCCGCATGCCCACCCGGTGGTCGCTACCGCACCAGCCGGCGTTCATCACCTCCAGAGCGAACCTGCACGGGCCGCCGTATCCATTGTCCAGGAAGTAGCCATTGGCACCAAAAAATCTTCACGCCGTCGAAGCATGCCATGGCAAGGCATGACCGCGTGAGTGCATCAAAGGCCAGAACACTGACCGAAGCAGCATTTTCTGTGCGTGCACATACCTGCGTCGACGACGCTCCAGTCGGCACGTCCGAACCTGTCAATGACATGGGGCATCTCCTCCGAGCCCAGCCATCTCGATGATGTCAGTCCCTCACGCGTTGCGGCGGCCATCGAAGCTCACCTGCTAGCTGCTGCCCGCCCATTGCGTGCACGGCGTCCACCACGGGCCTCCATGCCCCGACCTGCTCCGGCACCCAAATCCCCATAACGTCCCTGAACGACGACTCTTGCCGCGACAGAGAAAGAAGCCCAGCCGTGAGGTAATCAGAGAGAATAGAAGACCTGCCGGGAGAGAATCCAACAAAATTAACCCCCTCTCTCCATGAGGGAGGCGCAGAGCAGCGGGTCAACAACCGAGGCTGGATTGGGAGCGGTACATGTGGGTGGCGACGGTGGGGCTCAGTCCGGGAGGTCGAAAACGGCGGCGCTAGATGCAGACCCGTAGCGACGGAAATTCAGGAAGACAACGCCTAGCCTGAAAATCGAGTATGACAATGCAGCGGAGTCCAACATCAACTTCAGGTATTAATCGATCGAGGAAGATAATGAAAAAGGGAAAAGAGGAAGAGAAGGAAATACATGAGAAGAGGCGCTGTGCCGCCGCTGCCTCCCGAGGAAGCGATACCGGCCATCAGCCGCGGTCCTCAGATCCGCACGGCACCCTCGGCTCGTCGCTGCCGTCCCTGACGCGGAAGTATCCCGAGGCCATCCGATGAAGCGCTACTCGGCGCGCGCGACGGGCGACACAGTGGCGCCGTCCGGCCTGGCTGCCCGTGGCCCCGCAGGCGAACGCGCCCATGATGCCATCCATCGGCACGACGTCCATGGCCTTCGGTCCAGCACCGGCTCGCCGTCGTGTGCCACAGCGGCGCCGTCCTGCGTTTCTGCATGTGGCCTCGCAGGCAAACGCGGCCGCAACGGCACGACGTCCATGACTTTCGGCCCGGTAGCCGCGATGCCGCTCCAGCGGCTCGACGTCCATGACCTTCGGCCCGGCAGCGGTTCGCCCCTCCAGACGTCCATCTCAAAGTGACGGCAACGGCGACATGGCACTGATGCACCAGGAGAAGGAGGGCGGCCGCGGAGCGTTGTTCGTGCAGGGCAAAAAGCGAAGCGGGGATGGATTCCGCAGCTGCGCCCCCCTGTGCATGTGCATGGGTGAAACCGGGGTCTTCTTATATAGTGATCCGGTGGACCGCTGGGCGGCGGGGCGGTGGTAGAGCGGCGAGCGGCAAGCGGCAACCGATCACCGGAGTCTTCGCGAGAGAAGGGGAGAAGTCCCGAGAGCCAGAAGAACAACCACGCCAGCCTGCCCCACATGCAATCAAAAATGCTAAACCAACCAAAAGAACCATCACACAAGTTCAAAAAATTTGAAACAAACCTCTGAAACCACAACACGTTTGTACACAACCGTGTACCAAAAAAATACACGTGCCACATTCAAATTTACCCAGACGTCTTTTTCAACCAAGTGGATGAATCCGGGGAGGAAAACCCTCCCAGATATAGAGGCTTGGTTATTGAGAACTTGGTCGCCTTCCCTAACTGTTTTTGGATGCCGTGCCGAGTTCCTAAGTTTTTGGGGTGACAATAATTTGTAGGTTGAGATAGGGCTAACAATTGAGACGCAAATGCAAGCCAATTACGGCATTAAAAACATAACTCCATGAATTCATGAATGTTTAAGAAAAAACTCAACAAATTTAGGAATTTGCTGGCACTATTGGTGACTCTGAGTTTCTACATGTTTTACGCAAAAAAAGAATTGCAGTGTTTGCCGCTAACAAAATTCATAATTTTCAATGATTGTGTGCAAATTTTCGGATTTTGGTGTTCATCCGTGTGCATGCATTTGAGCTTGGAGGTTTGTGACGGGTCATGGGAAAAGTCATACTAGTAATATTAATAGAATTATTATAGCTGGCCCAGCTTAGTGGACCCATAGTGGGAGTAATATAGATAGTAACATCACACATATCTAGGTTAAATAGATGATGTGGCATGCAATAAATGAAAACAGAGATGAAAATGGTAACATATTTAGTTACTACTAGTATGAGTAACATCACACATATCAAGGCAAGATGTGTCTATAACCTAATAAATGAAGTGCTTCATGTTACCACACATATGTTACTCCCCACTATAGAGGTAGTAACATAGACTAGTAACATGGGCATATTACTAGTCTATGTTACTATCCATTGTGGCTAGTCTTATTGTCAACTGGAAGTACGACAGTAGCCATCCTACTGCAAGCGCACGTGAGTCAATGCATAGGTCCAATGCAATGCACCTGGCCTTCACATCAGTTCTTCTTGTGGGTAGCACATATAATATCCATTATTATTATTATCAGCTGTTCGTTTGTTACCATGCATATGGAATTTCCATGCATAATACGTACCGCCACATGTACTTTAGTATTAGGCGGTGCGTGCATTGCACCTTTCCCTGCAACACTATTACTAACCGGTTTCCTTCCATACATATATTTCGCAGGTGCATAATACGTTCTTTCGTCCGTTTATCCCTTCTTCTTCCTCTTGTTTCCATCATTTAGAACACCAAGTCCTCATAGGAGTATATTCTATTTGCAACTTGACGTGCGTGCGCTAATTGGAACTTGGCCGTGGGTCACATCGTGAAGAAAACAAAGAAATTTAGATACGTGTTAGACAAGCATGAAGTCTGTCTAGATGGCTCCTTTTGTGTCAAGTTGCACGCAAAGTCTCTGAGACCGATCGATAACAAGGCCAATTCATCACACCTAGCAAACGTGACATATTGACACGCCAATGGATCATAGGATGAAATCTGCTCTTAATTTGACTACATATGTAGACGATATATGCAGTTTAGTGTAATCGTCCACTTCTCCTGTGTGGTTTTTTAACCCAAAAACGCTAGGGAAGGCCCCCTACTGTGTGTGTCATTTTCACTTATAATCAATGGTGATGATGTACACTGATGGGTTACATGAGATAGGTAAAAGACAAACTAGGGATTATTCATACATTATCTAACCATGAAAGCAGCTTCCTCAAGGCTAGGCTTAGCCCTATGCATAGCAAGTTTAAAGTTACCCTTAAAAACTTGTATGGATCCCTCAATTGAGCATGTAATCTGATAAAAAACCAGTCCATTTCTCTGAGTCCAAATACTCCAACTATGTCCATAAGAAAATCATATATGTATCTGAGTTTGGCATCCATGATCATATCGAATATGTAGGCATCAATATTCCGTTCCATCCCTATACCCCACCATAAACTTTGGCTGAAAGAACAATATAAAGAAAAGATGCATCATGTCTTGCATGTTCCAGTCAGGTCAAAGATTGCAGATAGTACTGTCTGGCTAAATATTTTCCCTGGTAAGGGGATCACAAGTATTAACTCTGTTATTCAACATTAACCAGCAGAGGAATTTATGCTTACGAAGACAACATTAACCAGAAAATGGCGAGCTCGGTCTGTGTTGCTTGGGGTTTCCTCTTACCGAATAGAATGTGTGGGTGGCGTCATGTACTCGTACAAACTCGCGCCCATATGGTATCGTTGTGTACGCATACACACATGAGCACAACAGTGGTTTTGACTACGGTATTGGTACGTCCGAATCCCATCACCATCCGACGGTGGCGAGATACCCGGTAGAAACCGGTTCGGCTCGAAAATCCATTCTCCACAAATAGAAGCTTCCGAGAGAGAACAAGATCGAGTGAGTGACATGGTGGAGGAGGGTTCCTAGAAGGCAGGCAGGCTGGGTTCATCGCCCCTCGCTTCCTCAACTTATGATGTTCCTAGAAGAAAAGAAACCAAAATGTCACGATTCAGCTAATTACGTAGGCGCCATTAACCAACACGTGAACTATTGCTACAGCAGCTTCATGCTAATCTGCCACCTTAAGAATATTCACCCCTCCTTGTCTCACGCACTATTCTCTTCTCCTTGTTCAAACTGTTTTTTTTTCTTTCGAATCTGGTATAGACTGTTTGAACAAGTTGGCTCATCACAAAAAAAAAAAAAAGTTGGCTGACTGCATCTTTAGTTTCAGACCTCCCAAAGAAAAAAGAAGGAGGAGGGGGATGTTTGGTCAAGGGGCGATGGAGAGCATATAGGGCATACCACCATGTATGTACAGAAAAGCAGGTTAGTTCCATGGACTTAGTCCTTTTTTTCTTTTTCTTTTTCTTTTCGGGAATGTTAAAAATCAGACGACAAAATTTAAAGCATGGCAAATATGACGCTTAGTGTGGCAAATTATATTATCGTGAGCATGGCAATTTTTTCCAGCAAACATGCATGTACTTAATTTGTTAGGGTATACATATGCATGCAATTTTGCACATGTTCGACATGCCAACTAGCTAGCTAGGAAGGATTGATGTTTCTTAGGATGATAGGCAATAGTTGAGCATGAAAAGGAAAGGAGCCATTCCCACAAAAACAAAAGAAAGGAGCCAAAAAAAATTTGACAGTGCAAAAATGAGCAATTAGTTAGTTAGCCGATCGACGTTGTCTAGAATGATTTGGCCTTGGGTAAATTGATGTTAGCTTTCTCGAGACAGTACAAATTAAGTGGTTAATTACCTCTCCATAAAAAAAGTGGTTAATTAACGATGTGCATGAGTGTGGTGGTAATTAAGCTTTTTTTTTGCGGGAAAAAGAGAGATTTCATCAACTCAAGGAGGCTTCTCGGCCTCGGATAGGTTTACAATGCAGTCTAGCCCCGATCGCAACCAGACAACCGTGCGCGGGGTACTACGTCCATACGCGGCGAGCGCGTGACTGACATTATTCTGTGATCTACTAATTAGAGAAAAGGAAATCTCCCTTGAATCAGCAGCCGCTATTGTACGAATCTCCTCTACTAGCGCTCGGACTTGTGAGTGATTCACTGACCGCGCCGACAACATCGAGACCGCTTCAGAGCAGTCCAACTCCACCAAGATGGGCATGTTGGTACGGTGCAAAGCCAGCTGCAATCCTTCTCTACATGCTTCCAACTCCGCTTGGAGGCTATTATCACATGTGAACAGCTGCATGTTGTGAAGATGAGCTCTCCTCTATCATCTCTCAGGACCATACCACCACCCGCTGCTCCCGTTGACTGGACAAAGCTCCCAACAGTATTAAGCTTTGTCCAGCCGGTTGGGGGCGGTAACCACTGGAGCGGTGGCTCCTCCTCTTCGCTAGCATGCTTAGGCTGGCCACTTTCATGCACAACCATTTTTCCTTTCACCATGTCTGCATGTGGGAATTGCTGAATGCATAACAGGGAATTGATATACCCATGAAGAAAACGCCTTGATGCTTCTGTTGGTGGAGGAACCTTGTCATGGGTAATTTCGTTGCGGACGTACCATGCCCGCCACATGGTCATGAGGACCACCATACGCGTCGTGTCCGACAGAGGGTTCAGAAGCGTGAAGAGCCACTCCGGCCCATCATTCTCTATGGTCTCCACCTTGGGGATCGGCCAGTCTTTCTCCATGGTACGCCACAGGTCTCTGGCAAGTGGGCACCTGCACATTGCGTGAAAACCGTCCTCTCGTTCCACGCCACAAAGGGGACACATGTCAGTAAGCTCGAGGTGGCAAGAGAACTTATTAGCCCAGGTGGCCAACGAGTTGGTTACAATTCTCCATGCCAACACGCGTACCTTTGGGGGAGCAGGGCACCCCCATATGGTCTTCCAGACGGCGCGACGACCATCCGGTGCCCTGCTCGTAGAAGTTGCCAATGGACGCTCGCGCTCGTCCATGGCTAGGCGATAGGCGGAACGAACGGTGAAGATACCGTTCTTCTCCGGCGCCCATGCGAGGATGTCATCGGTGACGCGCGGCGATGTCCGGATGCTACTAATCGAGTTGACGTCCGGAGGAAGGAAGTGGCGACGGAGGAGGTCCATTCGCCAGTTGCCTGACTCGTCGAGGAGCTCCGCCACTCTCCTTAGTCGGCAGGTTCCTTGCTGAGTAATGGGTTGGCGCGACGGCTCAGTAGGCAGCCAACGGTCACGCCATATGCGAATGTTATGGCCCCCACCGACGCGCCACACGATGCCGTTCTTCAAGAGCTCAAGACCGTGCTGGATGCCTTGCCAAGTAGGTGAGGCGTTCCCCGAGAAGACCGTGTCCTCGAGGTGGCCCTCCGGGCAGTAGCGCGCCTTGAGCACCTGCGCACATAAACTTGTTAGAAATATGCCCTAGAGGCAATAATAAATTGGTTATTATTATATTTCCTTGTTCATGATAATCGTTTATTATCCATGCTAGAATTGTATTGATAGGAAACTCAGATACATGTGTGGATACATAGACAACACCATGTCCCTAGTAAGCCTCTAGTTGACTAGCTCGTTGATCAATAGATGGTTACGGTTTCCTGACCATGGACATTGGATGTCGTTGATAACGGGATCACATCATTAGGAGAATGATGTGATGGACAAGACCCAATCCTAAGCCTAGCACAAGATCGTGTAGTTCGTTTGCTCAGAGCTTTTCTAATGTCAAGTATCATTTCCTTAGACCATGAGATTGTGCAACTCCCGGATACCGTAGGAATGCTTTGGGTGTACCAAACGTCACAACGTAACTGGGTGGCTATAAAGGTGCACTACAGGTATCTCCGAAAGTGTCTGTTGGGTTGGCACGAATCGAGACTGGGATTTGTCACTCCGTGTAAACGGAGAGGTATCTCTGGGCCCACTCGGTAGGACATCATCATAATGTGCACAATGTGACCAAGGAGTTGATCACGGGATGATGTGAGTTACGGAACGAGTAAAGAGACTTGCCGGTAACGAGATTGAACAAGGTATAGGGATACCGACGATCGAATCTCGGGCAAGTAACATACCGTTAGACAAAGGGAATTGCATACGGGATTGATTGAATCCCCGACATCGTGGTTCATCCGATGAGATCATCGTGGAACATGTGGGAGCCAACATGGGTATCCAGATCCCGCTGTTGGTTATTGACCGGAGAACGTCTCGGTCATGTCTGCATGGTTCCCGAACCCGTAGGGTCTACACGCTTAAGGTTCGATGACGCTAGGGTTATAGGGAAAGTATGTACGTGGTTACCGAATGTTGTTCGGAGTCCCGGATGAGATCCCGGACGTCACGAGGAGTTCCGGAATGGTCCGGAGGTAAAGATTTATATATGGGAAGTCCTGTTTTGGTCACCGGAAAAGTTTCGGGTGAAATCGGTAATGTACCGGGACCACCGGGAGGGTCCCGGGGGTCCACCAAGTGGGGCCACCAGCCCCAGAAGGCTGCGTGGGCCAAGTGTGGGAGGGGACCAGCCCCAGGTGGGCTGGTGCGCCCCCCCACCAAGGCCCAAGGCGCATGGGAGAGTGGGAGGGGGCAAACCCTAGGTCCAGATGGGCCTTAGGGCCCATCTAGTGGGGCGCCCCCCCTCTCCTCCCCTTGGCCGCCCCCCTTGATGGGATCTAGGGCTGGCCGCCTCCTCTTGGGGGTGGAAACCCTAAGGGGGGCGCAGCCCCCTCCCCCCTATATATAGTTGAGGTTTGGGCTGCCCAAGACACACGAGAACGTCTCTCTTTCGGTGCAGCCCTACCCCTCTCCCTCCTCCTCCTCTCCCGCGGTGCTTGGCGAAGCCCTGCGGGATTGCCACGCTCCTCCATCACCACCACGCCGTCGTGTTGCTGCTGGATGGAGTCTTCCCCAACCTCTCCCTCTCTCCTTGCTGGATCAAGGCGTGGGAGACGTCACCGGGCTGCACGTGTGTTGAACGCGGAGGCACCGTTCTTCGGTGCTTAGATCGGAATCAACCGCGATCTGAATCGCTACGAGTACGACTCCCTCATCCGCGTTCTTGCAACGCTTCCGCATCGCGATCTACAAGGGTATGTAGATGCACTCCCCTTCCCCTCGTTGCTAGATTACTCCATAGATTGATCTTGGTGATGCGTAGAAAATTTTGAATTTCTGCTACGTTCCCCAACAGTGGCATCATGAGCTAGGTCTATGCGTAGTTTCTATGCACGAGTAGAACACAAAGTAGTTGTGGGCGTCGATGTTGCCAATTCTTCTTGCCGCTACTAGTCTTATCTTGTTTCGGCGGCATTGTGGGATGAAGCGGCCCGGACCGACCTTACACGTACGCTTACGTGAGACAGGTTCCACCGACTGACATGCACTAGTTGCATAAGGTGGCTAGCGGGTGTCTGTCTCTCCCACTTTAGTCGGAACGGATTCGATGAAAAGGGTCCTTATGAAGGGTAAATAGAAATTGGCATATCACGTTGTGGTTTTACGTAGGTAAGAAACGTTCTTGCTAGAAACCTATACAAGCCACGTAAAAACTTGCAACAACAATTAGAGGACGTCTAACTTGTTTTTGCAGCATGTGCTATGTGATGTGATATGGCCAGAAGATGTGATGAATGATATATGTGATGTATGAGATTGATCATATTCTTGTAATAGGAATCACGACTTGCATGTCGATGAGTATGACAACCGGCAGGAGCCATAGGAGTTGTCTTTATTTTTTGTATGACCTGCGTGTCATTGAATAACGCCATGTAAGTTACTTTACTTTATTGCTAAGCGCGTTAGCCATAGAAGTAGAAGTAACCGTTGGCGTGACAACTTCAAGAAGACACAATGATGGAGATCATGATGATGGAGATCATGGTGTCATGCCGGTGACAAAGATGATCATGGTGCCCCGAAGATGGAGATCAAAGGAGCAAAATGATATTGGCCATATCATGTCACTATTTGATTGCATGTGATGTTTATCATGTTATGCATCTTATTTGCTTAGAACGACGGTAGTAAGTAAGATGATCCCTTATAATAATTTCAAGAAAGTGTTCACCCTAACTGTGCACCGTTGCGAAGGTTCGTTGTTTCGAAGCACCACGTGATGATCGGGTGTGATAGATTCTAACGTTCGAATACAACGGGTGTTGACGAGCCTAGCATGTACAGACATGGCCTCGGAACACATGCAAAACACTTAGGTTGACTTGACGAGCCTAGCATGTACAGACATGGCCTCGGAACACAAGAGACCGAAAGGTCGAGCATGAGTCGTATAGAAGATACGATCAACATGGAGATGTTCACCGATGATGACTAGTCCGTCTCACGTGATGATCGGACACGGCCTAGTTTGAACTCGGATCATGTATCACTTAGATGACTAGAGGGATGTCTATCTGAGTGGGAGTTCATAATCAGATGAACTTCATTATCATGAACATAGTCAAAAGGTATTTGCAAATTATGTCATAGCTTGCGCTTTAGTTCTACTGGTTAAGATATGTTCCTAGAGAAAATTTAGTTGAAAGTTGGTAGTAGCAATTATGCGGACTGGGTCCGTAAACTGAGGATTGTCCTCATTGCTGCACAGAAGGCTTATGTCCTTAATGCACCGCTCGGTGTGCTGAACCTCAGCGTCGTCTGTAGATGTTACGAAACATCTGACATACACGTTTTGATGACTACGTGATAGTTCAGTGCGGTTTAGAATTGTGGCACCAAAGACGTTTTTGAAACGTCGCAGAACATGTGAGATGTTCCGAAGACTGAAATTGGGATTTCAGACTAGTGCCCACGTCAAGAGGTATGAGACCTCTGACAAGTTTCTTAAGCCTGCAAACTAAGGGAGAAAAGCTCAATCGTTGAGCATGTGCTCAGATTGTCTGAGTGCCACAATCGCTTGAATCGAGTGGGAGTTAATCTCCCAGATGAGATAGTGATAGTTCTCCATAGTCACTGCCACCAAGCTAGTAGAGCTTCGTGATGAACTATAACATATCAGGGATAGTTATGATGATCCTTGAGCTATTCGCGATGTTTGACACCGCGAGAGTAGAAATCAAGAAGGAGCATCAATTGTTGATGGTTAGTAAAACCACTAGTTTAAGAAGGGCAAGGGCAAAAGGGATACTTCATGAAACAGCAAGTCGTTTGCTGCTCTAGTGAAGAATCCCAAGGTTGAACCCAAACCCGAGACTAAGTGCTTCTGTAATGAGAGGAACGGTCACTGAAGCAGTACTACCCTAGATACTTGGTAGATGAGAAGGCAGGCAAGGTCGACAGAAGTATATTGGATATACGTTATATGAATGTGTACTTTACTAGTACTCCTAGCAGCACCAGGGTATTAGATACCGGTTCGGTTGCTAAGTGTTAGTAACTCGAAATAAAAGCTGCGGAATAAACGGAGACTAGCTAAAGGTGAGATGACGATATGTGTTGGAAATGTTTCCAAGGTTGATGTGATCAAGCATCGCATGCTCCCTCTACCATCGAGATTTGGTGTTTGCGTTGAGCATGATTGGATTATGTTTATCGCAATACGGTTATTCATTTAAGGAGAATAATGGTTACTCTGTTTATTTGAATAATACCTTCAATGGTCTTGCACCTAAAATGAATCTCGATCGTAGTGATACACATGTTCATGCCAAAAGATATAAGATAGTAATGATAGTACCACATACTTGTGGCACTGCCACTTGAGTCATATTGGTATAGAACGCATGAAGAAGCTCCATGTAGATGGATCTTTGGACTCGCTCGTTTTTGAAAAGATTGAGACATGCGAACCATGTCTATTGGTATATATGCATGAAGAAACTCCATGCAGATGGATCGTTTGGACTCACTTGATTTTGAATCACTTGAGACATGCAAATCATACCACATGGGCAAGATGACTGAAAGCCTCGTTTTCAGTAAGATGGAACAAGAGAGCAACTTATTGGAAGTAATACATTTTGATGTGTGCAGTCCAATGAGTGCTGAGGCATGCAGTGGATATCGTTATGTTCTTACTTCACAGATGATTTGAGTAGATGCTGAGTGTATTTACTTGATGAAACACAAGTCTGAATTATTGAAAGGTTCAAGTAATTTCAGAGTGAAGTTGAAGATCGTCGTGACAAGAGGATAAAATGTCTGTGATATGATCATAGAGATGAGTATCTGAGTTACGAGTTTGGCACACAATTAAGACATTGTGGAAAGTGTTTCACAATTAATACCGCCTGGAACACCATAGTGTGATGGTGTGTCCGAACATCATAACTGCACCCTATTGGATATGGTGCATACCATGATGTTTCTTATCGAATTACCACTATCGTTTATGGGTTAGGCATTAGAGACAACCGCATTCACTTTAAAAGGGGCACCACGCAATTCCGTTGAGACGACACCGTTTAGAGAAACCTAAGTTGTCGTTTCTTAAAAGTTTGGGGCTGCGATGCTTATGTGAAAAAGTTTCAGGCTGATAAGCTCGAACCCAAAGCGGATAAATGCATCTTCATAGAAAACCCAAAACAGTTGGGTATACCTCCTATTTCAGATCTGGAAGCAAAAGTAATTGCTTCTAGAAACGAGTCCTTTCTCGAGGAAAAGTTTCTCTCGAAAGAATTGAGTGGGAGGATGGTGGAGACTTGATAAGGTTATTGAACCGTCACTTCAACTAGTGTGTAGCAGGGCACAGGAAGTTGTTCCTGTGGCACCTACACCAATTGAAGTGGAAGCTTATGATAGTGATCATGAAACTTCGGATCAAGTCACTACCAAACCTCGTAGGACGACGAGGATGCGTGCTACTTCAGAGTGGTACGTGATCCTGTCTGAGATATCATGTTGTTGGACAATACTGAACCTACGAGCTATGGAGAAGCGATGGTGGGCCCATATTCCGACAAATGGTTAGAAGCCATAAAATCCGAGAGGATCCATGTATGAAAACAAAGTATAGACTTTGAGAGTACTACTTGATGGTCGTAAGGCTGTTGAGGTAAATGGATCTTTAAGAAGAAGACGGACATGGACGGTAATGTTACCGTCTATGAAGCTCGACTTGTGGCAAAGAGTATTTCCACAAGTTCAAGGAGTTGACTACGATGAGATTTTCTCATCCGTAGCGGTGCTTAAGTCCGTCGGAATCATGTTAGCATTAGCTGCATTTGTGAAATCTGGCAGATGGATGTCAAAACAAGTTTCCTTACCAGTTTTCGTAAGGAAAGGTTGTATGTGATACAATCAGAAAGTTTTTGTCGATCCTAAGGATGCTAAAAGGTATGCTAGCTCTAGCGATCCTTCCAAGGACTAGAGCAAGCATCTCGGAGTCAGAATATAACGCTTTGATGGAGTGATCAAAGTTTTTGGGTTTATACAAAGTTTGTTAGAAACTTGTATTTACAATAAAGTGAGTGGGAGCGCTACAACATTTCTGATAAGTATATGTGAATGACATATTGTTGATCCGAAATGATGTAAAATTTCTGGAAAGCATAAAGGGTTGTTTGAAAGGAGTTTTTCAAAGGAAGACCTGGATAAAGCTGCTTACATATTGGGCATCAAGATCTATAGAGATAGATCAAGACGCCCGATGATACTTTCAAAGAACGCACACCTTGACATGATTTTGAAAGAGTTCAAAATAGATCAGCAAAGAAGGAGTTCTTGGCTGTGTTACAAGGTGTGAGTATTGAGTAAGACTCAAGACCTGACCACAGCAGAAGAGAGAGAAAGGACGAAGGTCGTCCCCTATGCTTTAGACGTAGGCTCTACAGTATGCTATGCTGTGTACCGCACATGAAGTGTGCCTTGCCATGAGTTGGTCAAGGGGTACAATAGTGATCCGGGAATGGATCACATGACAGCGGTCGAACTTATCCTTAGTATCTAGTGGACTAAGGAATTTTCTCGATTATGGAGGTGAAAAGGAGTTCGTCGTAAAGGGTTACGTCGATGCGAACTTTGACACTAATCCGGATGACTCTGAGTAGTAAACCGGATTCGTATAGTAGAGCAATTACTTGAAATGGCTCCAAGTAGCGCGTGGTAGCATCCACAAGATGACATAGATATTCGTAAAGCACACACGGATCTGAAAGGTTCAGACCCGTTGACTAATAACCTCTCTCACAAGCATAACATGATCAAACCAGAACTCATTGAGTGTTAATCACATAGTGATGTGAACTAGATTGTTGACTCTAGTGAACTCTTTGGATGTTGGTCACATGGTGATGTGACCTATGAGTGTTAATCACATGGTGATGTGGACTAGATTATTGACTCTAGTGCAAGTGGGAGACTGTTAGAAATATGCCCTAGAGGCAATAATAAATTGGTTATTATTATATTTCCTTGTTCATGATAATCGTTTATTATCCATGCTAGAATTGTATTGATAGGAAACTCAGATACATGTGTGGATACATAGACAACACCATGTCCCTAGTAAGCCTCTAGTTGACTAGCTCGTTGATCAATAGATGGTTACGGTTTCCTGACCATGGACATTGGATGTCGTTGATAACGGGATCACATCATTAGGAGAATGATGTGATGGACAAGACCCAATCCTAAGCCTAGCACAAGATCGTGTAGTTCGTTTGCTCAGAGCTTTTCTAATGTCAAGTATCATTTCCTTAGACCATGAGATTGTGCAACTCCCGGATACCGTAGGAATGCTTTGGGTGTACCAAACGTCACAACGTAACTGGGTGGCTATAAAGGTGCACTACAGGTATCTCCGAAAGTGTCTGTTGGGTTGGCACGAATCGAGACTGGGATTTGTCACTCCGTGTAAACGGAGAGGTATCTCTGGGCCCACTCGGTAGGACATCATCATAATGTGCACAGTGTGACCAAGGAGTTGATCACGGGATGATGTGAGTTACGGAACGAGTAAAGAGACTTGCCGGTAACGAGATTGAACAAGGTATAGGGATACCGACGATCGAATCTCGGGCAAGTAACATACCGTTAGACAAAGGGAATTGCATACGGGATTGATTGAATCCCCGACATCGTGGTTCATCCGATGAGATCATCGTGGAACATGTGGGAGCCAACATGGGTATCCAGATCCCGCTGTTGGTTATTGACCGGAGAACGTCTCGGTCATGTCTGCATGGTTCCCGAACCCGTAGGGTCTACACGCTTAAGGTTCGATGACGCTAGGGTTATAGGGAAAGTATGTACGTGGTTACCGAATGTTGTTCGGAGTCCCGGATGAGATCCCGGACGTCACGAGGAGTTCCGGAATGGTCCGGAGGTAAAGATTTATATATGGGAAGTCCTGTTTTGGTCACCGGAAAAGTTTCGGGTGAAATCGGTAATGTACCGGGACCACCGGGAGGGTCCCGGGGGTCCACCAAGTGGGGCCACCAGCCCCAGAAGGCTGCGTGGGCCAAGTGTGGGAGGGGACCAGCCCCAGGTGGGCTGGTGCGCCCCCCCACCAAGGCCCAAGGCGCATGGGAGAGTGGGAGGGGGCAAACCCTAGGTCCAGATGGGCCTTAGGGCCCATCTAGTGGGGCGCCCCCCCTCTCCTCCCCTTGGCCGCCCCCCTTGATGGGATCTAGGGCTGGCCGCCTCCTCTTGGGGGTGGAAACCCTAAGGGGGGCGCAGCCCCCTCCCCCCTATATATAGTTGAGGTTTGGGCTGCCCAAGACACATGAGAACGTCTCTCTTTCGGTGCAGCCCTACCCCTCTTCTTCCTCCTCCTCTCCCGCGGTGCTTGGCGAAGCCCTGCGGGATTGCCACGCTCCTCCATCACCACCACGCCGTCGTGTTGCTGCTGGATGGAGTCTTCCCCAACCTCTCCCTCTCTCCTTGCTGGATCAAGGCGTCGGAGACGTCACCGGGCTGCACGTGTGTTGAACGCGGAGGCACCGTTCTTCGGTGCTTAGATCGGAATCAACCGCGATCTGAATCGCTACGAGTACGACTCCTTCATCCGCGTTCTTGCAACGCTTCCGCATCGCGATCTACAAGGGTATGTAGATCCACTCTCCTTCCCCTCGTTGCTAGAGTACTCCATAGATTGATCTTGGTGATGCGTAGAAAATTTTGAATTTCTGCTACGTTCCCCAACAAAACTAGCAGGATTAGTGAGTAAGCCCCACGCCTGCCTGGCTAGCAGGGCCTGATTGAACAGGCGGAAGTCCCTGAAGCCCAGTCCGCCCTTCATTTTCTGTGCCAAAATTTTGGGCCAGGCCAGCCAATGTGTTTTCCTCTTCCCTTCCGAAGAGCCCCACCAGAAGTTCCGCACCATCCTATTCAGATCATCACATACTGACATAGAGAGCTTAGAAACACCCATGATGGTAATTAAGCTAAGGACGCTGTAAGAGTTGATGGAGGACCAACCAGTTAAAGTTGTTGGCATCTAGATTAGGTATCTCCAACACTGACTTTCAAACCTGACATTGTATCGGTCTGCGGACCAGAAGGGTGGGGGAACCAGTCCGCGAACACTGATGCAGGAGCAGACCATCCAAAGCTATCCCCTAAATGTCCGTTCGTACATGCAATTTGAAATTCACATAGCCCATGCCGGATCACATTAGCCCCAATCACAACCAAAAAAGGGCAAGTGTGCATTGTTTTTACATGTCCGATCACAGAAGAATGTCCGTGGGAAAAATATATTATTTTTCTACCTTGCCGGACGAGCAATCCGCCACGCTCAATCTGTGCCAACTACATAGTTTAATGACTACTACATAGTTTACTTTAATCTGGACCAACTATGGTCCGACGGCAATTTAATGACTACTACATAGTTTACTTTAATCTGGACCAACTATGTAGTATAGATTTGGTCAAGGGATGATGTGCCACTATACCACGGCAATTTAATTTACTTTAATTCACACTTTGATCCAACATATTTGGTAGTACGTGCAATTCGCACATGTTGGACATGTGGGCACGCCAAGTCGCTAGCTAGCTAGGAGGATACATATATGGGGTGTTTCCAAGAAACTGACTAGTATGCACACCATGCAATTTTGACAATGTTAACAAACATACTATGAATATTATCTTCTGACTAAGCACAACTACCTACTACCAAAGCCAGCCAGATGCATGGGCGACTTTGTTACGTATGGATGACAATGACGGCGCCAATAACAGAAAGTTTTGCACCACGTACGTACATCCTACGTAAACACATCACACATGAATGCTTTAATTCACACATTGTAGCTAGTGGATTATTCATTAATTGATTACTCCTTGTTGCATTGGTCAATCCAGGATCAGCAGCCAGTATGTCACTGTCATCATGTGATTTCCTATTTTTGTTTATTGGTGATCTGCTTTGCTAGTTATATTAGCAGAATTAGGATGCCGGCAGTGGGTAGTATCATACATATGATAATAGTTTATGATACTACCTCTGCAATGCATAATATGATATTTTATAATATTTTAGATAACCTAAATTATTGTCATGCATGACAACATTTGATATGATACTTAACTTTCTCTTTCTTCATTTAATTTTATGTCATTTGATAAAATTGCTTAGTTAACATGCATTATGCTTGACACTCCCATGGGCAGCCTTAAGGTTGCTAGCTATGCTGGCCAGAGCAGTTAGTTAATCTGTTATAATCCAATCCAAAGGGCCAGTTACTTTTGTGAGTTCAAGTCCTAAGTTTCCATGCATTCTTAATTAATCACTAACAAACATGCCCGTGCGTTGCACCGGGAGAACAACAACCCTCACACACCCTTACCACTGGGCATGGCTAAAGACCTCACCCTCATGCCCCTAATGTAATAAACATGACTAATACCTCATCCTCAGGTCCACATCCTCTATTTTAGTATAACACCAGGCCCATGTTTCCGCTTGTCCTCTTTGTCATCCTTGTCGTCGGTGGTATCACTAACCATGGTTGGCGAGATCCAATAGTTGGATCGTTGAGCATCCTTTGTATCCAGCGAGATCAAGAACGTTGAATAAATATATTTTTTATTACCCGGCTAATATAATAGAGAAAAGCACTACACATAATATATGTCTGTGTTATTATCATGTAAGTTCACTAGTAGAAAAAGGGCCTTTTGTCCCGGTTCTAGAGGGCCTTTAGTCCCGGTTCTGGAACCGGGACTAAAGGGTCGTTACTAAAGGCCCCCCCCCCTTAGTCCCGGTTCCACGTGGCTGCTGCCTGGAGGTCCACCTTTAGTCCCGGTTGGTAACACCAACCGGTACTAAAGGATTTTTTTGAATTTTTTTTAAAAAAAATTTGAATTTTTTCCGATTTTCAAATTTCTGAATTATTTTAACCTTCAATCTCTAATCACCCCTCATCACTGCTCAATTTAATCTTTAATCACCCCTCATCATTCCAAATCATCTAACTTCCCGAATGGTCACCCATCCTCCCACTCCCCCAGCCTGAGCACGCTTAACTTCCGGGTTCTATTCTCCCTCGTTTCCAAGTCTGCACTTGTTGTTTTCCTGACAATAGTAAGATGTCAATCCTATTAACCCTCAGGAGTTTAGCTTGAGCATGAAGTTACACATTTCACTGTTTGAGTTTGAAACTATTGTTCTAAATTTTTTTTTATTTAGTAACACTAATATTTCTTGAATAAGTAGTTTGACCACAGTTTGACCAGATTTGACCAAAATTCAACAAAACTGAAATAATTATTTAGTAACAGTAATATTCTTGAATAATTATTTAGTAACACTAATACTTCTTTAATAAGTAGTTTGACCATAGTTTGACCAGATTTAACGATTTTTTTAAAAAAAACTGAAATTTGAACATAACTTTTTTCCTTTTGGAATTTGAGGATTCTAAAAATTTGCAAACAGGCCGTAGGCGGTCAAAATCGGGTGCGGATTTTCGTGTTGAACATTTTGATATATTATACTTTTTTTCTGACATCGTATGCAAAAGTTATAGCCGTTTTACATTTTCCCTACACTTTTTGCAAAACATGTCCAAATTTAAGTTTTTAAATTTTCCTAACTAGTAGATGTGGTAACATAACTACATCTCGAAGGATTTTAACTTTTGAAGTTTTTATCATTTTCTTTTGCTTTTTACAAAACTGAAACCATTAGTACCGGTTCGTGGCACGAACCGGTACTAAAGGTCTCAACCCCATTAGTACCGGTTCGTGGCACCAACCGGTACTAAATGTTAGACCTTTAGTACCGGTTCGTGCCATGAACCGGTACTAATGGGCATCGCACCCTTTAGTACCGGTTCGTGGCACCAACCGGGACTAAAGGTCCCATTTGAACCGGGAGTAATGCCTGTACGGTGCCCTCGCCGCTCGAACCGGGACTAATGCTCACATTAGTCCCGGTTCGTAATGCAACCGGTATTAATGCTCTTTTCTGGCTGAACCAAAGCCCCTTTTTCTACTAGTGGTTGGGTAGTTTGTGTCACATAGATCATGAAACCTTAGTTGGACTCCTCATCCATTTTGACGGGTGTCACTAGGCCGAGTGAGGCTGGTTGTACATGAAGAAGCGACGGAGACAAAGATTCCTTTCATATCCCTAGTTTAATAAATTGAACTAAAACAATGCATCCGTGGGCATATTTCAAAAATTCACCTAGTTTTATTAATAGGTATAGATTTAGAAAAATGTTAGCTACAGTACCTCCCAGTTTTCCAAAAAAAACGTGTTTTGTAAAATGATTGCCTTCTCAAATTGAAAATTCAGAAAATATTTGTGTTTTAAAAAAAATGTTCGCAATTCAAAAAAAAATCACTACAGTACCTCCTAGTTTGCAGAAATTGTTCGTTTTAAATAATATTCAGGTTTCAAAAATATAAAAAATGAAATATTGTTCTCTTTTCTAAAAAATGTTCGAGTTTCAATTTTTTTATTCAAATATTTTTAAAATATTCGCGTTCAAAAATATATTCAGTTTTTCCAAAAAAAGATTTACTCTCAGTATCTGGCGCGACTATTATCTTAATTTAAGACGTTGCACTACCAATTAAACACCAAGTCTTGTTTAGTCCAGTGGATAGCTTTCCTAGGGATCTAGCATGAGCGCCTGGGTTCAATTCCTTGCGGTATAATTATTTTTCCTTGTACTTTTTCACTGTACGCTAATCGGCCGGCCCATGATGGCTCTGTGCGTCTTACGATTTTTTCCTTGTACTTTTTCACTGTATGCTAATGGGCCGGCCCATGATGGCTCTGTGCGTCAGGAGAACAAGAAAACTCCCGAACGAGAAATCGCATGGGTGCCGACGGACGAAAAATTATTTTGGTCCCACAGAAAACGAAAAAAGTTCGAGAAACAATCCTCTCTTTAATATTAGGTAGAGACTACTACTCCGTCCGTTCCTAAATATAAGTCTTTCTAGAGATTGTAAAACAAACTACATATTATGTATATAGACATATTTTAAAGTGTAGATTTATTCATTTTGCTCCGTATGTAGTCCGCATTAGAATCTTTAAAAGGACTCATATTTAGAAACAAAGGGAGTACATAGTTGGTCATAGTAGCAAAGAAAGTACTAGTGAGTAGGGCGTTTTGGTGCCCAGGCTCATCTGCACCCGGTTAGAAAAAAATTCGTAAAGTTCAAAACAATTTCAAAAAGTTCCAAATAAAATTTGTGTGATAGACAATTTGATGCGTGAGGCTCGCTCCAAATTTCAAGTCATTTGTACATATGAGCAGCTCTCAGCAAAAAGACAAATCGGGACAAAACAGTACATGAACAGTAAACATTTTTACAAACCTCCATTTTGGCTTCTTTGCTGAGAGCTGCTCATATCTCCAAACGACTTGAAATTTGGAGCGGGTCTCATGGATCAAATTTTCTACCACACAAATTTTATTTAGAATTTTTCGAATTTTCTAGTATTTGTTTTGATTTTTTTCGTCAGCACAGGTGCAGAAATGAATTTTCGCTAGTAAAGGTCAAATTGGAAAAGCAGTAGAGAAAGTAGTAAAAGTCAAATTGGAAAAGCGGTAGTACCTTCTTGTGCAGCAGTGTAGGATGGAGGCAAAAACCAGCTAGATTCATCGCACTTGCACCGAATTGCATGCCACTTAACTAACTTCATTATCATAGGGGGCACCGTTCATTGTATTCACCAATGTTTTGTTACACTCAGCACGTGAGCATAGTTAAAGTGCCTAATTTGGCCCACGATGGTTCTCTCCATTCCTTATTCAAGCTTTGGGATGCCAGAAATGTTGACGTATTCAGGCATGAGATATTCACCATCAATGTAACACTCGGGAATAATATTTCTAATTTAACTCTTCGATTGGGTATCACTAGCTCAACAAAATGTTTGGGCTTGACCTGGTCAAGACATGCATGCATGTACCTATCCATCTACCTTCAGCTGAGATCTCTTCTTCTTTGACATGACACGTCAGCATTATCGCTCACACGTCTAACTCCTACTCCATATTTTGTTGCCTTCTTTTTGGGAACAATCCACGTCAGAGTAATTCAAACGTGGTGACTGTCTTTATCCACTACCTGTTTTTCTTGGCAATGGAAAAGCTAGCTATCTAGTGATTTTATCTTGATCTTTTGGCCATATACTAATAACTAAAGTTAGAATATTACAATTAATTTGAGTGCAGTAACCATTGCTTCAATCGAACTATTCAATGCCAATCAACTTGAGTAAGAATATAGCACCTGATACGTGACCGTACATTTTGCAAAACAAAACCCGCCGTTTTACATCCTCCGTCCGCTATCCACACCTTTATCCTGGTCCCTTGAAGCAATTTTTTGTCTTGTTTGTCTGAAAGGAAACGGCCGAAGTGACCCAAACTTGCCGCCTGACATGGCATAAAGATGATGTGGAGAGTATGCATGCTGAGAGAATTGGTAGTAGCGGGGATTAGCTTGTTAAGAATGTAAGATGTGAGATACGTGAGGCATCTGGTGAACTATTCACAACCATTCATTTTGACATGATTCAAACCAAAATATTTTGCCCTTCCAAACCTGCTCAGCCATCGATTTCACAAATGGTTTTCTCAATCCCAACGAAGCTATCTGAATTCTATCACCATGAATGATAAGAAAAGATATAAGAAAGAAAAACAGCGAGCGACCCATCCGTCGTCTTCACGCCTGAGTGCTTGACTTGCATCAGATGGAGTGGTGGCTCCAGCACCATGAAGACATGGACGCCGTGTCCTCGGAGGCGCCAAGCAGCTGCTCGAGGTACTCCGCACCCAGGTCCTCAAGCTCCATCACCACGCCCTCTGGCTGGCCACGCGCGGCCCTTGCCTTCTTGCTCACCGCTGTGGCCTTCCGGCTACGCATGGAGTGCCGCCGCTTGAGTGCGAGCACGGGCGATACGCCATGGGCACGGCCGCAAACGTCGTCAGCGGCGCCCTCGAGAGAGCGCCGGACCTGGTCGGCCGAGAAGTTGAGCACGGCGGCGCCGCCGCGGATGGCGAACGCAGCTTGGTCGTACGCCAGCGCCGCAGCTTCGGGGCTGTCGAACGTGCCCAGCCAGACCCGCACGCCGTTGCGCGTCGAGTCCCGGATCTCGGCCGCGAACTTGCCCCACGGTCGCTTCCGCACTCCGCGGAACGCGCGATCCACACCTAGTGCCACCTTGTCCTCCTCATCGGCCTCTTGATTCACCGGCGCCGTCGTCGGTGCGGCCGCGGCTTGCTGGACCTCGCGGTGCTGGGAGAGCATGTTGAGCAGGAGCATCTCGTCGGCGTCGCTGGTGTCGAACGGAAGCACAGGTGGCGGCGTGGCCGGGGCGCGGTGGTGCCAGGGCGCGGAGTCGGCGGAGCCGGTGGAGGAGCCCGGCGAGTGAAGCGGGAATTCTTCCGCTGCTGCTCGGTGGTGGTTTCGCTGTGTGGTCATGGCACGGCGGGCCAGGAGGTTGTCGACGCCGGTTGTTAGCCGGGGCGACGTAGATGTACAAGACGGAGAAGAAGAGGCCGTGCTACTGGGATTAGAGATGGAGTTGGAGGTTGGAACGGATGGAGGCGCGGCTCCATGGAATTTATACCGGTGGCGCGAAGTTCTTTGAGCAGTGCTGAGACCTGAGAATGATGCAGGGGAGGGTAGAGTTGGAATTATTGGAAAAAAAATGCTCTGCTTCTCTGTCTCCTTGATTGTTTAACTGCAAGTGATGGCGACGTGGAGTTTGCTGGGGCACATTTGTTTTGACATGAATATTATTTTGTTGGTTGAGATAGTGCTAGAAATGGAGATGCAGATTCCAGCAAATTATGGAAACCATAAAAAGACACGGATTCATGAATGTTAAGATCCAAAAATTTGAAATTTCCTGGCACTAGTGGTGACTGTCAAGACAAAAAGAATCCGTCACGACATAGAGTTTTGGTTCCCAAGCTCATATCCACCTCTATGAAGTGTACAATTAAAAAAACAAAATAATTAAAAAAGATTTGAATTATGCTTGCAGTGGACATGTTCAAGTATTAGACATGCCTGTATTTTTCGTGCAGAAATGACATTCGTGGTGCTATGGACTGGAAAACAAAGTCGGTGGTCTACACAAAATGCAATTTTTGAACTTTTATTTTATTTTATTTTTCCCACAAAAGATTTATTTTTTATATCAAATGCAGTAATTTCTTCAGAAAATATTGAACCTAAATATTGCTGCAGGTGAAAAAGGAAAATCAGATTTTTTTTTTTATGTTTTCATATTCACCGTTCATCACGTACATTTGAGATCGGAAGCAAAAGAGCATAATAGGATATGTGAACGATCATGGGGAATTCATACCAATAATATTAATTGAACTTGTGTAGCTGATGAGCTAGCTTATTTAGCAACAATCAAGTGGACGTAGTGCCAAGTGGACCCGACCGGCCACCACCACGTGTGTCTTTCATGAACAATTGGATTAGATTAGAAGAATGTAGGGATCCCAAGAATGTAACACTCCACTGGCACAAAAACATGTGATACATTGTACGTATCTGCGATTAATTTGTCGTGCATGCGTCCGTTGGGGTCCGCTTCCAGAAAGAAAAGGAGGAAATAACGGTAATTTGCGGTTAGGCAGGAGCCGTCAGTCTATAGAACTTTAGACACTCTTTTCTTCTTTTTGGTCAAGTTGCAGGCAAACTCGCCAGCACCGAATGACACCTAGCACACATAGCATATTGGCACGTCGGTTAATCATCCGGATGAAATTCATAGATCAATTTTCTTCCATTCCTTGTAAGCTGTGGTTTAGGTCCAATTCTTCCCCTCAAGGCTCCAACGACCAGCCTATGGAATCCTCCCGCCTCAGCTTCACTTAGTAGTTTAGGTTAGGACGATTATTTTGTCCTCCCAGAGCGGTGCTTGGATGGATGATGGTGTGTCTTCTTTGGGTTGGTCTTCGAGTTTTGATCCTCCACGAGCATATCCGGATAGATTGAATCGACGGAGCTCCGGTGTAGATTCCTATCGTCTCTTTTGTGATGACGAGATGAGGATCTCACATCGTGCGTGTGATACGGCGAGATATGATGATAGGTGCTTTAGGTCGTTTCAAGGGTTCGACTCCGACTCAAGTTTTTTTGGCAATGGTAGTAGCCTAGAGACCTTGATATAATTTTTATTACGTATATGGTTCTTTGACTTAAGGTGAACTTTTATAATAAATTCCGCTTGTCATTGAAAAAAATACACACGAAAATTTGGATACATATGTCGAGTTGTAGAGTGCAATTTTCCACTTCTCCTGTGTAATTAGATAGCTAGCTAGCCAGCCAGGGATATGTGGCGTGTGGTCGTAACATGTGCATACAAGTAGCTCTCAAGGAAAATGCTTGGATCCTTAAAATAAAGCAAGGCACCACTATCTATGTCAACCACATCTCGAAATTCTTCAACCTTTGGATGCTCTTGCATGACTTCCGCCTTGATATGCAAGCGGAAGATGATATCATTTGGAAGCATGCGAACGACGGGATATACACGGCGAGCTCCGCCTACAAGGCTCAAGCGGTGTTCTCGATCACACCTCTCATCGTGCCACCTAGCACGCTGGATAACCTCAACAAGATTGAGAGGGCTTTCCTTTGGTCGGGTGTGGAAAAGACCACGGGAGCCAAATGTAAGGTCAACTGGAATGCGGTTTGCAGACCAAAGGAGTACGGTGGCCTTGGAGTGCTCAATACCGAAAAGTTCGCAAGGGCCTTGCGGTTACGATGGCTATGGTTTGAATGGAAGGAGCCCAAAAAACTTTGGGTTGGCCTTGGCAACCCCTGCACCGTAGAGGACCGTGAGTTCTTCTATGCATCTACGACTATCACCGTCGGGGATGGCGCCAAAACGCCTTTTTGGGACTCCCCTTGGCTTCTTGGTCGTATGCCCAAGGACATCGCACCGCTAATTTTTGAGGCCTCGACAAGAAAGAATTGAAGGGTGCACGAGGCTATCAAGGAGAATGCTTGGATCCTTAAAATAAAGCAAGGCACCACTATCTCTGTCAACCACATCTCGAAATTCTTCAACCTTTGGATGCTCTTGCATGACTTCCGCCTTGATATGCAAGCGGAAGATGATATCATTTGGAAGCATGCGAACGACGGGATATACACGGCGAGCTCCGCCTACAAGGCTCAGTTTCTTGGCTTGACCCTATCCCCCATGGACCGTATGGTTTGGAAGGCTTGGGCACCTCCGAAGATTAAATTCTTTGCTTGGTTGGCCTTGCAAGATAGGATTTGGACAGCCGATCGTCTGGAGAAGCGTGGTTGGCAAAACTGTGGCCTTTGCTCGCTTTGCAAGAGGGAACAAGAAACGGGGACACATCTCTTCTTCAAGTGTCGCTACACGCTTAGGCTTTGGAGATTGATCATAGAGCAGCTTGGACTTGCACACATGGACACCTCCGAGTGGCACTTGGATGAAACCGTCAACGCGTGGTGGCAAAAAAGAACCGACAATAATAGTCCTAACCGAGACGCAAGGGCCTCCCTCACCATGCTCGTTTCTTGGGTAATTTGGAACGAGAGAAACGCCCGCGTTTTCCGCCACAAAAGCGCACCACCGACGATTCTTCTTACCAACATTTTAGAAGATGCAAAACTATGGGTGACCACCGGCGCAAAGAAACTAGGGAACATAATAGTGTCCGAGTAATTGCCATGCCGCATTTGTGAGTGCGTTGTAAAAAACTCTAAACTATTCTCTCCCTTATTTAATTGAAGAGGCAAATCTTTTGCCTTCGTTTAAAAAAAAAAGGTAGCTAGACAAGCAGCTAGTCGCTGTCTGCTGCTAATCGCGGGTCCGATAGGCACAACTGAATGTGTAGCAAAGCTAGCTAGGACAAGCACGTTTGTCTTCTATTTGGTATTGCCCAAAATGCCCTTAATTTATTAGGAAGGAACCTCGAAACTTTCCTTATCCATTTCAGACATGGCAACCTTCTACTCCATCTTGACTTGTCACATTCTATTCCAATGTGACGTCACTCATGACAAATTCCAGTTTTGACCAAATAATTCATTCTGACCAGAATGGTCAGAACACCAATATAAGTTTCTCAGCAGGCCACATACGCATAGCTGAAGGAGGCAATAAGCTGAGACTAGCACAATAATTAATCTGGGGCACTGTAAGGTAAACCTGGCTAGTACAAAGTTGAGACACTTATTTTGGGACGAAGAGAGTATTATATTACTCCCACCAATTCAAAGCAAAGTGTCGCAGTCTTAAACCGAGGTTAGTTCAAAACTGCGACATTTATGATGGATAGGAGGTAGTACTATTCTTGGAGATAGGTAATTAAGGTATAGAACAAAGAAGAAGGTCCGCAAGAAGCTCGCTGAAGAGTGGTCGAGGAAGGTTCCGATTAAGAATGCATGAAGGAGGTTGGGTTCATCACCCCAGATAGAAGCTTCTCATCTGATGTTGCATGCATGGTGCCATGCATATGCATAATCAACAGCACATGCACTATTTGCTGCAGCTTAATGCATGCATACATGCTGCCACCTTAAGATTCACTACTTCCACTGTTTTTATTTATTCTGCATAATAATTTATTAATACCTAAACTACCAAATAAATATCATTAGGTTTATCACTGAATATATTTCACATCATATATACTTGTTTTTCTGGGGAACATCATTTATACTTGTTATTGTCCATATTGTTTTGCATAAAGCTGGTAAAGTTTGACTTAGGACAAAGCTAGCACGCAGAGTAAATAATAATAGAGGAAGTATCTTGGGCATACGTGTAGATATACAGATGGATGTTTCGATGAAACTAAGTCTAGACTAATGCAAATTAACTAAGCACTTTTACTGAGCTTTTCTTGCTATTTTAGTTAGCTTAATTAGCTTTTTCCTCCTTTTGTTTTGCTCTATTTATGTATTATACATTATATATATATATATATATACTGATGACAATACCACAAAACAATTGATCTATGGTGCAGAGCATCAAAAAAGATAGTCGTACTACTAGTATATATAAAAAGTATAATGGATAAATAGAGGAGCAAAACAAAAGGAGGAAAAAGCTAGCTAAGCTAACTAAAATAGCAAGAAAGGCTCAGTGTATTTCAGTTCTGGGCAACACAATGAAAATGGATCACAATTTAGAGTATATCCAGGCATGAAAGCAAGCAACATGCTTCTTCCTAATTATGTGACTAAGCATGTTCTGATCTTCCTTGAGGGAGTGCTTCCATGCTTGAAGCGATGGAGTTGCATTCGTGAAGATCTTACCATTTCTCTGTAGCCAGATGTTCAGGGTGCTCCATGGGAATGGACAAGAGAACGTTCACAAACTGAAATACCCCTATGCATGTCAATGGTTAGCAAATGTCAGCAATTCAGAGCAAAATCACAATGCCACTAGGGCTGCAGCAATGTTTCCCGGGTATTATGATTGCATAAGCAGCAAGAATAGCTGCTCATGTGAAATCCTTTTCTTTTGAGCCGGGCTTTAGAGTTTATTCTATCATGTAGCACCAACCAGAAGAAGATTTTTCTTCTTCAGACTATTAGTGATCTTCCAAATATGCCTGGATAACATAGTGTTGGGGAAGGCAGTAATTTCAAAAAAATTCCTACGAACACGCAAGATCCATCTAGGTGATGCATAGCAACGAGCGGGAGAGTGTGTCCACGTACCCTCGTAGACCGAAAGCGGAAGCGTTAAGTAACGCGGTTGATGTAGTCGAACGTCTTCGCGATCCAACCGATCAAGTACCGAATGCACGGCACCTCCGCAATCTGCACACGTTCAGCTCGGTGACGTCCCTCGAACTCTAGATCCAGCTGAGGCCGAGGGAGAGTTCCTTCAGCACGACGGCCTGGTGACGGTGATGATGAAGTTACCGGCGCAAGGCTTCTCCTAAGCACTACAACGATATGACCGAGGTGGAAATCTGTGGAGGGGGGCACCGCACACGGCTAAGAAATCAACTTGTGTGTCTATGGGGTGCCCCCTCCCCCGTATATAAAGGAGGGGAGGAGGGGGTCAGCCGGCCTCATGGGGCGCGCCCCAAGGGGGGGAATCCTACTTGTACTAGGAGTAGGTTCCCCCCTTTCCTAGTCCAACTAGGAGGGGAAAGAAAGAGGAAGAGGAAGAGAAGGAAAGCCCCCCCCCCCCAATTCGGATTGGGCTTGGGGGGCGCGCGCCTCCACCTGGCCGCCTCCTCCTCTCTTCCACTAAAGCCCATGAAGGCCCATTAACCTCACGGGGGGTTCCGGTAACCCTCCGGTACTCCGAAAAATGCCCGAACCTATCCGAAACCTTTTCGGTGTCCAAACATAACCTTCCAATATATCAATCTTTATGTCTCGACCATTTCGAGACTCCTCGTCATGTCCGTGATCACATCCGGGACTCCGAACAACCTTCGGTACATCAAACCACATAACTCACAATACATATCGTCATCGAACGTTAAGCGTGCGGACCCTACGGGTTCGAGAACTATGTAGACATGACCAAGACACCTCTCCGGTCAATAACCAATAGAGGAACCAGGATGCTCATATTGGCTCCTACATATTCTACGAATATTTTTATCGGTCAAACCACATAACAACATACATTGTTCCCTTTGCCATCGGTATGTTACTTGCCCGAGAGTCGATCGTCGGTATCCTCATACCTAGTTCAATCTCGTTACCGGCAAGTCTCTTTACTCGTTCCGTCATGCATCATCCCATAACTAACTCATTAGTCACATTGCTTCCAAGGCTTATAGTGATGTGCATTTTCGAGAGGGCCTAGAGATACCTCTCCGATACTCGGAGTGACAAATCCTAATCTTCATATATGCCAACCCAACAAATACCTTTGGAGACACCTGTAGAGCACCTTTATAATCACCCAGTTACGTTGTGACGTTTGATAGCACACAAGGTGTTCCTCCGGTGTTCTTGACCGCTGTCCAGTGATCCACTCCTGGATTACTTTGGTACCTCCCTAATAAACTTATAGCAAGGCACACACCAGGTCTGGTACACAGCATTGCATACATGATAGAACCTATGGCTGAGGCATAGGGAATGACTTTCATTTTCTCTCTATCTTCTGCAGTGATCGGGCATTGAGTCTGACTCAACTTCACACCTTGTAACACAGGCAAGAACCCTTTCTTTGCTTGACCCATTTTGAACTTCTTCAAAACTTTATCAAGGTATGTGCTTTGTGAAAGTCCAATTAATCGTCTTGATCTATCTCTATAGATCTTGATACCCAAAATATAAGCAGCTTCACCTAGGTCTTTCATAGAAAAACTTTTATTCAAGTATCCTTTTATGCTACCTAGAAATTCTATATCATTTCCAATCAACAATATGTCATCCACATATAATATTAGAAATGCTACAAAGCTCCCACTCACTTTCTTGTAAATACAGGCTTCTCCAAATGTCTGTATAAAACCATATGCTTTGATCACACTATCAAAACGTTTATTCCAACTTCGAGATGCTTGCACCAGTCCATAAATGGATCGCCGGAACTTGCACACTTTGTTAGCATCCTTTGGATTGATAAAACCTTCGGGTTGCATCATATACAACTCTTCTTCCAGAAATCCATTCAGGAATGCAGTTTTAACATCCATTTGCCAAATTTCATAATCATAAAATGCGGCAATTGCTAACATGATTCAGACGGACTTAAGCATCACTACGGGTGAGAAGGTCTCATCATAGTCAATTCCTTGAACTTGTCGAAAACCTTTCGCAACAAGTCGAGCTTTGTAGACAGTAATATTACCGTCAGCGTCAGTCTTCTTCTTGAAGATCCATTTATTCTCTATGGCTTTCCGATCATCGGGTAAGTCAACCAAAGTCCACACTTTGTTCTCATACATGGATCCCATCTCAGATTTCATGGCCTCAAGCCATTTCACGGAATCTGGACTTATCATCGCTTCCTCATAGTTCGTAGGCTCGTCATGGTCAAGTAACATGACTTCCAGAACAGGATTACCGAACCACTCTGGTGCGGATCTTACTCTGGTTGACCTACGAGGTTCGGTAGTAACTTGATCAGAAGCTTCATGATCATTATCATTAGCTTCCTCACTAATTGGTGTAGGAATAACAGGAACTGATATCTGTGATGAACTACTTTCCAATAAGGGAGTAGGTACAGTTACCTCATCAAGTTCTACTTTCCTCCCACTCACTTCTTTTAAGAGAAACTCCTTCTCTAGAAAGGATCCATTCTTAGCAACGAATATTTTGCCTTCGGGTCTGTGATAGAAGGTATACCCAACAGTCTCCTTTGGGTATCCTATGAAGACACATTTCTTCGATTTGGGTTCGAGCTTATCAGGTTGAAGCTTTTTCACATAAGCATCGCAGCCCCAAACTTTAAGAAATGACAACTTGGGTTTCTTGCCAAACCACAGTTCATATGGTGTCGTCTCAACGGATTTAGATGGTGCCCTATTTAACGTGAATGCAGCCGTCTCTAAAGCATAACCCCCAAACGATAGCGGTAAATCAGTAAGAGACATCATAGATCGCACCATATCTAATAAAGTGCGGTTACGACCACACCATTACGCTGTGGTGTTCCGGGTGGCATGAGCTGCGAAACTATTCCATATTGTTTCAAATGAAGACCAAACTCGTAACTCAAATATTCTCCTCCACGATCAGATCATAGAAACTTTATTTTCTTGTTACGATGACTTTCCACTTCACTCTGAAATTCTTTGAACTTTTCAAATGTTTCAGACTTATGTTTCATCAAGTAGATATACCCATATCTACTTAAATCATCTGTGAAGGTAAGAAAATAACGATACCGCCGCTGGCCTCAACACTCATCGGACCACATACATCAATATGTATTATTTCCAACAAGTCTGTTGCTCGCTCCATTATTCCGGAGAACGGAGTCTTAGTCATCTCTTGCCATGAGGCATGGTTCGCAAGCATCAAGTGATTCATAATCAAGTGTTTCCAAAAGCCCATCAGCATGGAGTTTCTTCATGCGCTTTACACCAATATGACCCAAACGGCAGTGCCACAAATAAGTTGCACTATCATTATTAAAATTATATCTTTTGGCTTCAATACTATGAATATGTGTGTCACTCCTATCGAGATTCAACAAAAATAGACCACTCATCAAGGGTGTATGACCATAAAAGATATTACTCACATAAATAGAACAACCATTATTCTCTGATTTAAATGAATAACCGTCTCGTATCAAACAAGATCCAGATATAATGTTCATGCTTAATGCTGGCACCAAATAACAATTATTCATGTCTAAACATAATCCCGAAGGTAGATGTAGAGGTAGCATGCTGACGGCGATCACATCGACTTTGGAACCATTTCCCACGCGCATCGTCACCTCGTCCTTAGCCAATCTTCGCTTAATCCGTAGTCCATGTTTCGAGTTGCAAATATGAGCAACAGAACCAGTATCAAATACCCAGGCACTACTGCGAGCATTAGTAAGGTACACATCAATAACATGTATATCAAATATACCTTTCACTTTGCCATCCTTCTTATCCGCCAAATACTTGGGGCAGTTCCGCTTCCAGTGACCAGTCACTTTGCAGTAGAAGCACTCAGTCTCAGGCTTAGGTCCAGACTTGGGCTTCTTCACTTGAGCAGCAACTTGCTTGCCGTTCTTCTTGAAGTTCCCCTTCTTCCCTTTACCCTTTTTCTTGATGCTCCTTCTTGATTTCTACCTCCGCAGCCTTTAGCATTGCGAAGAGCTCGGGAATTGTCTTATCCATCCCTTGCATATTATAGTTCATCACGAAGCTTTTGTAGCTTGGTGATAGTGATTGAAGAACTCTGTCAATGACACTATCAACCGGAAGATTAACTCCCAGTTGAGTCAAGTGATTATGATACCCAGACATTTTGAGTATATGTTCACTGACAGAACTATTCTCCTCCATTTTGCAGCTGTAGAACTTATTGGAGACTTCATATCTCTCAATCCGGTCATTTGCTTGAAATATTAACTTCAACTCCTAGAACATCTCATATGCTCCATGACGTTCAAAACGTTGTTGAAGTCCCGGTTCTAAGCCGTAAAGCATGGCACACTGAACTATCGGGTAGTCATCAGCTTTGCTCTGCCAGGCGTTCACAACGTCCGGCGTTGCTCCTGCAGCGGGTCTTGCACCTAGCGGTGCTTCCAGGACGTAATTCTTCTGTGTAGCAATGAGGATAATCCTCAAGTTACGGACCCAGTCCATGTAGTTGCTACCATCATCTTTCAACTTAGCTTTCACTAGGAACGCATTAAAATTCAAAGGAACAGTAGCACTGGCCATTGAACTACTACAACATAGACATGCAAAATACTATCAGGTACTAAGTTCATGATAAATTAAAGTTCAATTAATCATATTACTAAAGAACTCACACTTAGATAGACATCCCTCTAATCATCTAAGTGATCACGTGATCCAAATCAACTAAACCATGTCTGATCATCACGTGAGATGGAGTAGTTTTCAATGGTGAACATCACTATGTTGATCATATCCACTATATGATTCACGCTCGACCTTTTGGTCTCAGTGTTCCGAGGCCATATCTGCATATGCTAGGCTCGTCAAGTTTAACCCGAGTATTCTGCGTGTGTAAAACTGGCTTGTACCCGTTGTATGTGAACGTAGAGCTTATCACACCCGATCATCACGTGGTGTCTCGGTATGACGAACTGTCGCAACGGTGCATACTCAGGGGGAACACTTATACCTTGAAATTTAGTGAGATATCATCTTATAATGCTACCGCCGAACTAAGAAAAATAAGATGCATAAAGGATAAACATCACATGCAATCAATAGAAGTGATATGATATGGCCATCATCATCTTGTGCCTTTGATCTCCATCTCCAAAGCACCGTCATGATCACGCACTACAAGAAATATGTCAACCAGTGACCTTCTGTCAGTGACCCTGGAAGAATTGGTCATAGATCTATGACCATTTGAGACCAATTGGTCAAAAGCTGTTCGGGGGGCTCCAAACCCTAAACTATAACGACCATTTTGGTCAGAAAGGTCGTAATTTCCTTACATGAAATGGTCATAAAGCAGATAGCACTGGTCCGCTGCCTTATTTCTAGCTGATCACGACCAATATAGATGGTCATAACCTTGTAAATTGTGGTGGTTTGCTATGACTAGGCGCCACCTCATCAGTTTTGCCTATGTGTCATGTCCATGTGGCAATTTTTGCCCCAGGTTGTGAAGCAACCTATATTTCTGTCAATCCCAAAATTCCCAAAGAAATATCATAAATTCTTTGGGTCATATCTTTGTCAAATATGTAAAAAACCTTCCTTGCCTAGTTCAAAAATAATTCAACAATATTCATTTTCCTATTTTGTTCAGAACAACACTTTGTGAAGGAAGTACCACTTTGGCATGTCCAAATAGTATCCATTTTCTACGGTGCTTTCCTATGCCCAAATAACCATCCTCCACCAAATGCCACCTCAATCCATTCATTATTTTGAGCACAGCTTCAACATTCGTATTTATGTCCAGTGTGGTACTTTGCAAAGCAAGTACCACCTAGGCTCCTCCTTTTGAGCTGAAAATTTGTGAAGACGGTCTTCTTAGTAACTGATCATCCTCAGCCAAAACTCACGCCCATTAGCCAAGTACATTTCCCGTACCACTAATCAAACACTTGGCTGCTAATTCATGTTTGAGCATCGATCGGTCTCCTCGTGAGAATCTTATATTGTAATTTTCTTCCTAGCACCTACCTGGGGAGTGCCCAACCCACTAGACATGCCTAGGCCGCCCAGAACACATGGCAACGCCACGGTCACGCGGTGACCACGCGGCGGGCATGCGAGTTTACGCGCTCTAGAGTTGGGGCCCTCGGCTACCGCCCAAACCTCGATGTATCGCCACCAAACCATGTATTTATGATTAAATAGGTACTTATGTAGCTAGAAATGATTTTTGGAAAAAATAAATAGCAAACTATGAGGCAGCTGCAGTTCAAATTTGACCCGCTTCCAACTGAATCGACGAAAATTTGTCTTTTTCACGAGAGGTGGATCAAAACTTTTTACACCCAACCATTTTGTCAATTGTGCATTAAATATGTCCTAGTATTTTATAAAATTGATTTGGTCCAATTTTGCAACAATTATTTGGGAGGTCCTTCACAAAAAAACCTTCCTTTGGGCACTCGAAAAATGAAAAATGGTTTTTCCGTCCAAAGAAAATGAAAACTTTCTTAGGCAACATTGTTTGCCATTCCATTATGCACCCTTGTGCACAATATGAGATCATTTGAACAAACTATGCCATGAATGTGGCCATAAGATTGATCATTTGGCTTGAAAGCCATTGATCTCCACACGTGATAGCTCGTTTCTGAAAACACTTTTTTAAAATAATTACCGTATTACAAGTTTGTTACTTTTCCTGGGAACTTGGCCACGTATAATGACACAATGCGAAGGTTTCCCAATTTTCTGATTTTTATTGAATTTTTTATGCCCGTTTCAAAATGCGGTCAAAACGGCGGGATGACCGTTCCTAGCTAGTGGTTGAATCTTGGAATTTTTTTGGTGTTTCTCTGATTAAATAGATACTTATGTACCTATAAATGATTTTTGGAAAAAATAAGTACCAAACTACAAGGCAGCTACAGGTCAAATTTGACCCGCTTCCACGTGAATCGGCGGAAATTTGTCTTTTTACGAGAGGTGGATCAAAACTTTTTACACACAACCATTTTGTCAATTGTGCATTAAATATGTCCTAGTATTTTATAAAATTGATTTGGTCCAATTTTGCAACAATTATTTGGGAGGTCCTTCACCAAAAAACCTCCTTTTGGGCACTCAAAAAATGGAAAATGGTTTTTTCGTCCAAAGAAAATGAAAACTTCCTTAGGCAACATTGTTTGCCATTCCAATATGCACCCTTGTGCACAATATGAGATCATTTGAACAAACTATGCCATGAATGTGGCCATAAGATTGATCATTTGGCTTGAAAGCCATTGATCTCCACACGTGATAGCTCGTTTCTCAAAACAATTTTTTAAAATAATTGTCGTATTACAAGTTTGCTATTTTTCCTGGGAACATGGCCACATATAATGACACAATGCGAAGGTTTCCCAATTGTTTGATTTTTTTGGAATTTTTTATGCCTGTTTCAAAATGCGGTCAAAACGGCGGGAATGACCGTTCCTAGCTAGTGGTTGAATCTTGGATTTTTTTGGTATTTATCTGATTAAATAGATACTTATGTACCTATAAATGATTTTTGGAAAAAATAAATACCAAACTACAAGGCAGCTACAGTTCAAATTTGAGCCGCTTCCAGCTGAATCGGCTGAAATTTGTCTTTTTTCACGAGAGGTGGATCAAAACTTTTTACACACAACCATTTTGTCAACTGTGCATTAAATATGTCCTAGTATTTTATAAAATTGATTTGGTCCAATTTTGCAACAATTATTTGGGAGGTCCTTCACAAAAAAACCTCCTTTTGGGCACTCAAAAAATGGAAAATGGTTTTTTCGTCCAAAGAAAATGAAAACTTCCTTAGTCAACATTGTTTGCCATTCCAATATGCACCCTTGTGCACAATATGAGATCATTTGAACAAACTATGCCATGAATGTGGCCATAAGATTGATCATTTGGCTTGAAAGTCATTGATCTCCACACGTGATAGCTCGTTTCGCAAAACACCTTTTTAAAATAATTGCCGTATTACAAGTTTGTTATTTTTCCTGGGAACTTGGCCACATATAATGACACAATGCGAAGGTTTCCCAATTTTTTTATTTTTTGGAATTTTTTATGCCTGTTTCAAAATGCGGTCAAAACGGCGGGAATGACCGTTCCTAGCTAGTGGTTGAATCTTGGAATTTTTTTGGTATTTATCTGATTAAATAGATACTTATGTACCTATAAATGATTTTTGGAAAAAATAAATACCAAACTACAAGGCAGCTACAGTTCAAATTTGAACCGCTTCCAACTGAATCGGCGGAAATTTGTCTTTTTCACGAGAGGTGGATCAAAACTTTTTACACACAACCATTTTGTCAATTGTGCATTAAATATGTCCTAGTATTTTAGAAAATTGATTTGGTCCAATTTTGCAATAATTATTTGGGAGGTCCTTCACAAAAAAACCTCCTTTTGGGCACTCGAAAAATGGAAAATGGTTTTTTCGTCCAAAGAAAATGAAAACTTCCTTAGGCAACATTGTTTGCCATTCAAATATGCACCCTTGTGCACAATATCAGATCATTTGAACAAACTATGCCATTAATGTGGCCATAAGATTGATCATTTGGCTTGAAAGCCATTGATCTCCACACGTGATAGCTCGTTTCTGAGAACACTTTTTTAAAATAATTGTCGTATTACAAGTTTGTTATTTTTTCTGGGAATTTGGCCATATATAATGACACAATGCGAAGGTTTCCCAATTTTTTTTAATTTTTTTAATTTTTTATGCCCGTTTAAAATGCGGTCAAAACGGCGGGAATGACCGTTCCTAGCTAGTGGTTGAATCTTGAATTTTTTTGGTGTTTCTCTGATTAAATAGATACTTATGTACCTAGAAATGATTTTTGGAAAAAATAAATACCAAACTACAAGGCAGCTACAGTTCAAATTTGACCCGCTTCCAACTGAATCGGCGAAAATTTGTCTTTTTCACGAGAGGTGGATCAAAACTTTTTACACCCAACCATTTGGTCAATTGTGCATTAAATATGTCCTAGTATTTTAGAAAAATGATTTGGTCCAATTTTGCAACAAATATTTGGTAGGCCCTTCACAATTAAACCCATTTTGGGCACTCGAAAAATGGAAAATTGAGTTTTCGTCTAAAGAAAATGAAAACTTTCTTAGACAACATTGTTTGGCATTTGAAGATGCACTCTTGTGCAAAATATGAGATCAATATTTGATTTTTTTCATGTGAAAAAGTAGAAGAAAAACAAAAGAAAAAACACAATTATATGTGCTCTATTCCCATTGGTGGAATTCGTTGTCACACGGATCGATGACATGGCGACCATCCATCCATCCATCTCTCCACACCACATCCATCCATCCATTTATGTACAGAAAAAAAGAAAATGGAAAAGAAAACCCCACCCGCATCCACCTACCCAAACCCTACCCAGATCGCATCGATCCCCTCCTCCCATCGCACCCCTCCTCCCCCCATCTCCTCATCGCCGCCATCGACGACGCTCCCCTCGATCCCTCCCACCGCCGTCTCCCTCCCTCAGATCAAGCTCCCCCACCCCTCTCCCTCCCTCCTCTCGAAGCTCCCGCGTCCCACCGCCACGCACCGTGCTCCTCTGCAGCTTCTGCAGCGACGCAGCCGCCGCTGACTACCACGCCACCTCCTCCCTTCCAGATCGCGGCCGCCACCTCCCTCCGGCGGAGCACGCCGCCGTCCATGGCATCCCCCACGCCCTACTCCTCTCGCCCACCCGGCACCCTTCCTCCTCCAAGAAAGCAAAGCTGCACCCTCTCCCCTCGGATCCATGGCGCTGCTCAGCACCGGCGGCCGCGGGCTCTCTCCCATCGGCGCACCCGCTAGCCTCGGCTGGGCCCCGGACGAGCAGCCGCGCGGATGACGACCATCACCGACACCCTCCAGGTAGGCACCCGGTGAATCCCCGGTTCACCGCGCGGCCCTAATCCTGCTTGGAGCTCCCTCGTTTGACTTGCTCTCCTGCTCTCGCAGATGATGTCGGAGGCGGCTCCCGGTGGACTGGAGCGCACAGAGTGGTCGGAGGTCGTCGCGCTCGGCGATGTGGTGTCCAGGCAGGCCACCGTCGGTGAGTCTGAAACCGGACTAAATTCCCTAGACTAATTTTGTGCGCTGGGCTGACAGTCATTCGCGTGCATTCAGAGCTGTTAGGGTCTTTCTGGGTGATCGTTGATCCGTTTCAGTTGCTTGGCATGCCCGATAGGATCACAAATTAAGGAAAATTTAGGTGTTTTATCTGAATTTAGTATTTTATACTTGCTCAAGAAGCCAATTAGTTGCAGTACATATGCTTTGGCCGCTGTATGCAGTCGAGGTAAGTTATCTGTATTTTGTTTCTGTCTAGTGCTCACTGCTGCAATTCATGCAGTCCTTATGGTTGTGTGATACTGCTTTTTTGCTGGTGATTTATCTCTGGCCGTGTTCACTTATTGTTTTTTTTGCCTGTTTTCGATGTAGCTGGGATGGTCTGGAGCGGAGACTTGCCTGGTGTGGAAACGCTCAAGGAGAACATTGCTGCGTATTTCAACGTCCTGCAGGGTTTCCTTTTGGCCTGCCATGGAAGCACGGTCGGTGCCGGTCCTACGCTTCACAAGTATATCACTAGTTCTGCAAAAGGCGTGGTGGATGCCAGCTTCTCGTTGTTCAAGCTTGCTGTTTCTACCTATGGTATGTGATATCCAACATCCTGATGCAGCTTATCTCTAGATCCTGCCATTTATCTATAGAAGGTGAAGCAACTTGGGTGATGGGTAACTAACATGACTAAACTTGCTGATCTAATCTTCATATAGCTGAAGTGGAAACTAGTAACTTGCATATCTGGTGGTATTGGTTGTTTGTTTTATTGTGATTTTGTTTCATGAATGTGCAAATGTGTTCCTTAAACAATGCATCAGTTGTCCCCTTAAACAAAAAAGGAAGTGTTGGTTTCATAATACTCACAATCAACAGATCAATTTTAGTACTTCTGTTTGTTACTATTTGCCACCAGTAAGAACAATCACAATGTATTTTGCACGCTCTAGTTTAATTGCCCGCGAAACTGGTTGTCAACTTCACCCATGATCGCACGCAGCTTTGGATGCTCCACCTCACTGCCCTGCTTACCACCAGGAATATGCTCAACCCAGGGGTTCCGTTCCACTCATGGTCAACTTTTTCAATAGGTCCCTTCTGCCTGGCGCTTGTTGATTTCTACCAGTTGCTTTCATGAGCATGCTTATTTGGGTACCAGGATGCATTTCTAGCAGACTTCCCATTTCTTTTTCTACCTTGTTCTAATATCTGGCTACATTGTACTCCACGTATTATTTCTTGTACCAAGCTACTCATAAATCCAACATGCAGACTAGTGAAGTCCAGCCAATAGAAAGCTGCCACCATAACCTCTATTTGCATGCCTCGTTACTTAGCTTGGAAGAATGACTAGACACGTATGCATTCTAATGATCACATACATGTATCTAGTTCTCCTCATAAAATATTTGCATGCATGACAAAGCTCCAACACGTACACTCTCATGCTTACTTATATTAGAAGCATTCTGTAGAAGACAAACTACTATATGCTAGTCTTACTTACACTGTGTGTGTGGGGCACTCTCCTTTAATTTTCTAGCATGTTAAATTTAACATTCTAATATATTTTGCTGCTAGTGTCCATTTAGCAGTTTTTTTACTATGTTTCTACCAAGATGGTTCAGCCATTTGTTTGTTTTCCTGCAGCGAAGTGCGGCTGGACGACCGAGGCTGCTATTCTGCCTTGATGTGCACACAAAGAGTTCCTGGACCTGACTTGAAGCAAGGATACCTGCGGCTGCAAGCCAACAATATCTGAAGACAGGTGCTGCTTGTCTATGTTCTCAGCATAGCTATAGGCTGCCATGTCTTTTCCACTTTCCTTTTCGCTTTCTGTAATGCTAATTTGACGGTCAGCCTATAGTTATGCGAAGAACATCGGCAAGCAGCACCTGTCTTCAGACATACACTGCCATGTCTTGTTCCATTAATCACCTAGTGCTCCTGTTAGTGACATTCATCTAGTATTTTATTTTGCAAAGCATGCAATGGTTTGGAGTACTTGGTCATGGCCTGATGGAACCTACATGTCGTTACTACAGCAGCTAGAAGCAATCCATTTTATTAAAAGCATTCTGGTTAGCATTTGGTCATGGCATCACTTTGATGTTCTGTTTGTTTTAAATCTGGTTGCAAGTTTACTATTTTACCATAACCATTATCTTACGTTTTTGGCATTGAGCATTGGTGGATCTCAACAGCTATATGATGAATACACATCATGATATATACTTGATGAATCTGCCTGCTACATCTCAACTTGTGTATCTGTTTTGGTATCTCTTCCACTGTGTATCTATTTTCTTGTATGAGTGGGTATCTCATCTTAACTAGTTGGAGAACAAAAAGCATGGTACTAGCTAGCTCAATTTGTGTTATCATTCTAAATAAATGTCATTTTCTTGAATGGTTTGTTCATAATATATTTGCCTCAGTTTTTCTAATTCTTCTCTCATTCATGTAACAGGGTGACAGAGGAAGCCATGTTGCCGTTTTTTTGGTTCCCAGCCTTGACTATGGCTGTCCAGCGAGTCCGGCATGTCGTCATTTTCTTGTAAAGCAGTATTGTATCACACTTGTAGAGCTCATTACACATGTAGATCTTGTAAAGTACTGTATTACACATGGTCATATGTATTGGCAACGTGATCCGGTTGCTCTTATTTGAAGTATCATGTGTGCTTTTGTCTGCCAAGTTAAATACTAGTTGAAATATGAAGAATATGAGCCTGATAGATGGGACTCACTTACCAGACCCAAACCTGACAACTGGGACCCATCTGACTGGTGGACCCATTTAATAAAAAAAGGAAATTAAAATTATTTAGATGAAAAGGCCAAGGCCCAATAATAAAAAAGGCTGCAATGTTGGGCCAGGCCCATGACCAAAAATTGACAGAAAAATATATATAAAGGCTGAATTAATGGGCTGGGCCCATGTAGAAAACCGAATTGGACCGGGCTGATTCTTGTGCCACATCAGCTTGCCACGTTGGATGCCTACGCGGCCTGGGGAGGTTGCTAGTGACCAAAATTTTGGTCGAAGAACCAACGACCTTTTACAGAAGGTCGTTAATTTCAGTTTACGACCGCCGGCTTTTGACCTTCTGTTTTTGGTCAAAAAAAGGCCGCAAATGAAAAACTATGACCTTTCAGCGGCCAACAGTGAGGGTCACTAGTTGAAATATGAAGAATATGAGCGGCTTGACACCTTGATCTCCATCGAAGCATCGTTGTCATCTCGTCAATTATTGCTTCTACGACTATCGCTACCGTTTAGTGATAAAGTAAAGCAATTACATGGCGATTGCATTTCATATAATAAAGCAACAACCATAAGGCTCCTGCCAATTGCCGATAACTTCTACAAAACATGATCATCTCATACAACAATTTATATATCATCACGTCTTGACCATATCACATTACAACATGCCCTGCAAAAACAAGTTAGACGTCCTCTACTTGTTGTTGCAAATTTTACGTGGCTGCTACGGGCTAAGCAAGAACCGTTCTTACCTACGCATCAAAACCACAATAATTTTTTGTCAAGTGTGCTGTTTTAACCTTCAACAAGGACCGGGCGTAGTCACACTCGATTCAACTAAAGTTGGAGAAACAGACACCCACTAGCCACCTGTGTGCGAAGCACGGTGGTAGAACCAGTCTCATGAATGCGGTCATGTAATGTTGGTCTGGGCCGATTAATCCAACAATACAGCCGAATCAAAGTATGACATGCTGGTAAGCAGTATGACTATTATCGCCCACAACTCTTTATGTTCTACTCGTGCATATAACATCTACCCATAGACCTGGCTCGGATGCCACTGTTGGGGAACACAGTAATTTCAAAAAAATTCCTACGAACACGCAAGATCCATCTACGTGATGCATAGCAACGAGCGGGAGAGTGTGTCCATGTACCCTGGTAGACCGAAAGCGGAAGCGTTAAGTAATGTGGTTGATGTAGTCGAATGTCTTCGCGATCCAACTGATCAAGTACCGAACGCACGACACCTCCGCGATCTGCACACGTTCAGCTCGGTGACGTCCCTCGAACTCTAGATCCAGCTGAGGCCGAGGGAGAGTTCCGTCAGCATGACGGCGTGGTGACGGTTATGATGAAGTTACCGGCACAGGGCTTCTCCTAAGCACTACAACGATATGGCCGAGCTGGAAATCTGTGGAGGGGGGCACTGCACACAGCTAAGAAATGAACTTGTGTTTCTATGGGGTGCCCCCTGATACGTCTCCAACGTATCTTTAATTTTTGATTGCTTCATGCTATATTATATTCTGTTTTGGATGATTAATGGGCTTTGTTATACACTTTTATATTATTTTTGGGACTAACCTATTAACCGGAGGCCCAGCCCAGATTGCTATTTTTTGCCTATTTCAGTGTTTCGCAGAAAAAGAATATCAAACGGAGTCCAAACGGAATGAAACCTTCGGGAACGTGATTTTTGGAACAAACGTGATCCAGACGACTTGGACCCTACGTCAAGAAAGCAACCAGGAGAGCACGAGGCAGGGGGCGCGCCTACCCCCCTAGGCGCGCCCTCCACCCTCGTGGGGCCCATGTTGCTCCACCGACGTACTTCTTCCTCCTATATATACCTACGTACCCCCAAACCAACAGAAGCATCCACGAAAACCTAATTCCACCGCTGCAACCTTCTGTACCCGTGAGATCCCATCTTGGTGCCTTTTCCAGCGTCCTGCCGGAGGGGGCATTGATCACGGAGGGCTTCTACATCAACACCATAGCCTCTCCGATGATGTGTGAGTAGTTTACCTGAGACCTTCGGGTCCATAGTTATTAGCTAGATGGCTTCTTCTCTCTCTTTGGATCTCAATACAAAGTTCTCCATGATTCTCGTGGAGATCTATTCGATGTAATCTTCTTTTGCGGTGTGTTTGTTGAGACCGATGAATTGTGGGTTTATGCTCAAGTTTATCTATGAACAATATTTGAATCTTCTCTGAATTCTTTTATGTATGATTGGTTATCTTTGCAAGTCTCTTCAAATTATCAGTTTCGTTTGGCCTACTAGAATGATCTTTCTTGCAATGGGAGAAGTGCTTAGCTTTGGGTTCAATCTTGCGCTGTCCTTTCCCAGTGACAGTAGGGGCAGCAAGGCACGTATTGTATTGCTGCCATCGAGGATAACAAGTTGGGGTTTATATCATATTGCATGAGTTTATCCCTCTACGTCATGTCATCTTGCTTAAATCATTACTATGTTCTTATGAACTTAATACTCTAGATGCATGCTGGATAGCGGTCGATGTGTGGAGTAATAGTAGTAGATGCAGGCAGGAGTCGGTCTACTTGTCTCGGACATGATGCCTATATACATGATCATACCTATATATTCTCATAATTATGCTCAATTCTATCAATTGCTCAACAGTAATTTGTTCACCCACCGTAATACTTATGCTCTCAAGAGAAGCCACTAGTGAAACCTATGGCCCCCGGGTCTATTTTCCATCATATTAATCTTCCAACACTTAGCTACTTTTATTGCCTTTTATTTTACTTTGCATCTTTATTATAAAAATACCAAAAATATTATCTTATCATATCTATCAGATCTCACTTTCGTAAGTGACCATGAAGGGATTGACAACCCCTTTATTGCGTTGGTTGTGAGGTTTTTATTTGTTTGTGTAGGTGCGAGGGACTCGTGCGTGGCCTCCTATTGGATTGATACCTTGGTTCTCAAAACTGAGGGAAATACTTACGTTGCTTTACTGCATCACCCTTTCCTCTTCAAGGGAAAACCAACGCAGTGCTCAAGAGGTAGCAAGAAGGATTTCTGGTGCCGTTGCCGGGGAGTCTACGCAAAAGTCAACATACCAAGTACCCATCACAAACTCTTATCCCTCGGATTACATTATTTGCCATTTGCCTCTCGTTTTCCTCTCCCCCACTTCACCCTTGCCGTTTTATTCGCCTTCTTCCCGTATGCCTCTTTGTTTGTGTTTCCACGTGCCTTCTATTTGCTTGCATCTTTGCTTGCTAAAAATCTATTGATATGGATCCACTTAAAGTGTTCTACTTGGATCATCTTCAATCCTTATGCGCTCGTGCTGAAACCCCAACTAGCCTAGTTGATGGGAAATCGTTAGATGAGCATGCTCATTTTGTGCGTCACCGTTTGTCTGAAAAACGGAAACTCTTATGGAATCAAATAAACAAATTGATGTGTTATGCTTGGAATCTTTGTGAAATTTTTGATATTACTTGTTGCTCTAAGAACCCTAAAAAACACCTTCCCTACCTATGTGAGTTTAATGAAAATAAAATCCTATCTTCTCATGCAAAGGGTGTTTATAGTTACTACGATATCGAACAAATTGAAGAATTTGTTGCTTTTAAGGGTTCTTATGAAGTTGCTTCTTTGTTTGAAAAGTATGATATTACTCTCTACGAATCTGAAAATCTTGACATACTTAAATATTGCTATGAAAACTATGCTCATAATGTCTATGTCAAAGAATATATTGAAAGAATGACCGTTGCTTCGGAAGAAAATAATGATATGCATGAATCTATAGATAATTATGATTCCGATGATTTTATTAAAATATCCCTTGATGAACATGATGCTTGCTATTCTTGTGGCCATGATGCCAATATTTATGAAGATGAATTTGCTATAGTTCCGTATGTTAAACATGAGATTGTTGCTATTGCACCCATACTTGATAGTTCCTTCGATGAAAAGCATGATTGCAATGATTTTATTATAAATTCTATTAATGTCAATTGTGCTAATAATATACAAAACCCTAAGCTTGGGGATGCTAAGATTGCTATGTCTACTACTTATTGCAATGATCATGATTGGGGTGATTCTTCTTATGATCTTGAAAATTTATTTAAGCCCCATGATGAACATGAGATTGATAATAGTGTTTCCAATATTATTGAAAGTGGGTTTGGAAGAGTGTCAACTTTAGATCCCACATATTTGGATTTTGATCAATCTTATGAATTTTTTGATAAAAGTGGGTTTGGAGAGGTCATGATTTTAGTTAATGTTAATCCCACTATTTTGGAAGAGTGTCAACTTTGCATGCATGTGGATCGTGTTGAAAATACTTTATGTGATAGCTATTTTGTTAAATTTGTTTATGATCCCACATGTAATTATTATGAGAGAGGAAAATATGGTTGTAGAAATTTTCATGTTACTAAATTACCTCTCGTTATGTTGAGATTGCTTTCTGCTTCCTTGCATATGCTAGTATTTGCTTGTCTTGATAATTTGTTTGCCTATAAGATGCCTATGAATAGGAAGTATGTTAGACTTAGATGTGTTTTTCACATGCTATATGATGCTCTCTTTGCGCTTCAATTCTTGTCTTTCGTGTGAGCATCGTTGAAATTTCAATGCCTAGCTAGGGGCGTTAAACGATAGCGCTTGTTGGGAGGCAACCCAATTTTATTTTTAGTTTTTTGCTTTTTGCTTCTGTTTAGAAAATAATCTTTGATCTAGCCTCTGGTTAGGATTATTTTTATGTTTTAATTAGTGTTTGTGCCAAGTTAAACCTATAGGATCTTCTTGGATGATAGTTACTTGATCTTGCTGACAATTCCAGAAACTTTCTGTTGACGAAAACAATTGTTACAAATTACCAGAACGTGATATAATATTGATTCCAATTGCAGCAGATCAATAAACAAATTATTTAGGTCTTCCTATTTTGGCTGAATTTTTAGAGTTCCAGAAGTTTGCGTTAGTTACAGATTACTACAGACTGTTCTGTTTTTGACAGATTCTGTTTTTCGTGTGTTGTTTGCTTATTTTGATGAATCTATGGCTAGTAAAATAGTTTAAACCATAGAGAAGTTGGAATACAGTAGTTTTAACACCAATATAAATAAAGAATGAGTTCATTACAGTACCTTGAAGTGGTGTTTTGTATTCTCTAACGGAGCTCACGAGATTTTCTGTTAAGTTTTGTGTTGTGAAGCTTTCAAGTTTTGGGTAATAGATTTGATGGATTATGGAACAAGGAGTGGAAAGAGCCTAAGCTTGGGGATGCCCATGGCACCCCAAGATAATCTAAGGACACAAAAAAGCCAAAGCCTGGGGATGCCCCAGAAGGCATCCCCTCTTTCGTATACTTCCATCGGTAACTTTACTTGGAGCTATATTTTTATTCACCACATGATATGTGTTTTGCTTGGAGTGTCTTGTATTATTTGAGTCTTTATTAGTTAGTTTGCCACAATCATCTTTGCTGTAGACACCTTTTGAGAGACACACACATGATTCGGAATTTATTAGAATACTCTATGCGCTTCGCTTATATCTTTTGAGCTATATAGTTTTTGCTCTAGTGCTTCACTTATATCTTTTAGAGCACGGCGGTGGTTTTGTTTTATAGAAACTATTATTCTCTCATGCTTCACTTATATTATTTTGATTGTCTTAAACAGCATGGTAATTTGCTTAAATTGGGAAATTAATCCTAATATGTTAGGTATTGAAGACTAGTAAAAAACTTTCTTATGAGTGTGTTGAATACTAAGAGAAGTTTGATGCTTGATGTTTGTTTTGAGATATGGAGGTAGTGATATTAAAGTTGTGCTAGTTGAGTAGTTGTGGAATTGAGAAATACTTGTGTTGAAGTTTGCAAGTCCCATAGCATGCACGTATGGTAAACGTTATGTAACAAATTTGAAACATGAGGTGTTCTTTGATTGTCTTCCTTATGAGTGGCGGTCGGGGACGAGCGATGGTCTTTTCCTACCAATCTATCCCCCTAGGAGCATGCGCGTAATGCTTGGTTTTTGATGACTTGTAGATTTTTGCAATAATATGTGAGTTCTTTATGACTAATGTTGAGTCTATGGATTATACGCACTCTTACCCTTCCATCATTGCTAGCCTCTTCGGTACCGTGCATTGCCCTTTCTCACATTGAGAGTTGGTGCAAACTTCGCCGGTGCATCCAAACCCCGTGATATGATACGCTCTGTCACACATAAACCTCCTTATATCTTCCTCAAAACAGCCACCATACCTACCTATTATGGCATTTCCATAGCCATTCCGAGATATATTGCCATGCAACTTTCCACCGTTCCGTTTATCATGACACGTTCATCATTGTCATATTGCTTTGCATGATCATGTAGTTGACATCGTATTTGTGGCAAAGCCACCGTTCATAATTTTTCATACATGTCACTCTTGATTCATTGCCTATCCCGGTATACCGCCGGAGGCATTCATATAGAGTCATACTTTGTTCTAGTATCGAGTTGTAAATAAATAGAAGTGTGATGATCATCATTCATAGAGCATTGTCCCAAAAAAAAGAGAAAGGCCAAAAAAAGGAAGGCCCAAAAAATATATATATATAAATAAAAAGGGACAATGCTACTATCCTTTTTTTTCCACACTTGTGCTTCAAAGTAGCACCATGATTTTCATGATAGAGAGTCTCTTGTTTTGTCACTTTCATATACTAGTGGGAATTTTTCATTATAGAACTTGGCTTGTATATTCCAACAATGGGCTTCCTCAAATGCCCTAGGTCTTCGTGAGCAAGCAAGTTGGATGCACACCCACTTAGTTTCTTTTGTTGAGCTTTCATGCATTTATAGCTCTAGTGCATCTGTTGCATGGCAATCCCTACTCCTTGCATTAACATCAATCGATTGGCATCTCCATAGCCCGTTGATTAGCCGCGTTCATGTGAGACTTTCTCCTTTTTTTTGTCTTCTCCACATAACCCCCATCATTATATTCTATTCCACCCATAGTGCTATATCCATGGCTCACGCTCATGTATTGCGTGAAGGTTGAAAAGGTTTGAGATTACTAAAGTATGAAACAATTGCTTGGCTTGTTATCAGGGTTGTGCATGATGAGAGCATTCTTGTGTGACGAAGATGGAGCATGACTAAACTATATGATTTTGTAGGGATGAACTTTCTTTGGCCATGTTATTTTGAGAAGACATAATTGCTTAGTTAGTATGCTTGAAGCATTATTACTTTTATGTCAGTATTAGACTTTTATCTTTAATCTTTCGGATCTGAATATTCATACCACAATTAAGAGGGTTACATTAAAAAATTATGCCAAGTAGCATTCCGCATCAAAAATTCTGTTTTTATCATTTACCTACTCGAGGACGAGCAGGAATTAAGCTTGGGGATGCTTGATACGTCTCCAATGTATCTATAATTTGTGATTGCTTCATGCTATATTATATTCTGTTTTGGATGATTAATGGGCTTTGTTATACACTTTTATATTATTATTGGGACTAACCTATTAACCGGAGGCCCAACCCAGATTGCATTTTTTTGCCTATTTCAGTGTTTCGCAGAAAAAGAATATCAAACAGAGTCCAAACGGAATGACACCTTCGGGAACGTGATTTTCGGAACAAACGTGATCCAGAGGACTTGGACCCTACGTCAAGAAAGCAACCAGGAGAGCACGAGGCAGGGGGGCGCGCCCTCCACCCTTGTGGGGCCCATGTTGCTCCACCGATGTACTTCTTCCTCCTATATATACCTACGTACCCCCAAACCAATAGAAGCATCCACGAAAACCTAATTCCACCGCCGCAACATTCTGTACCCATGAGATCCCATCTTGGGGCCTTTTCCGGCGTCCTGCCGGAGGGGGCATTGATCACGGAGGGCTTCTACATCAACACCATAGCCTCTCCGATGATGTGTGAGTAGTTTACCTTAGACCTTTGGGTCCATAGTTATTAGCTAGATGGCTTCTTCTCTCTCTTTGGATCCCAATACAAAGTTCTCCACGATTCTCATGGAGATCTATTCGATGTAATCTTCTTTTGTGGTGTGTTTGTCGAGATCCGATGAATTGTGGGTTTATGATCAAGTTTATCTATGAACAATATTTGAATCTCCTCCGAATTCTTTTATGTATGATTGGTTATCTTTGCAAGTCTCTTCGAATTATCAGTTTGGTTTGGCCTACTAGATTGATCTTTCTTGCAATGGGAGAACTGCTTAGCTTTGGGTTCAATCTTGCGGTGTCCTTTCCCAGTGACAGTAGGGGCAGCAAGGCACGTATTGTATTGTTGCCATCGAGGATAACAAGATGGGGTTTATATCATATTGCATGAGTTTATGCCTCTGCATCATGTCATCTTGCTTAATGCGTTACTCTGTTCTTATGAACTTAATACTCTAGATGCATGCTGGATAGCGGTCGATGTGTGGAGTAATAGTAGTAGATGCCGGCAGGAGTCGGTCTACTTGTCTCGGACGTGATGCCTATATACATGATCATACCTAGATATTCTCATAATTATGCTCAATTCTATCAATTGCTCAATAGTAATTTGTTCACCCACCGTAATACTTATGCTCTCGAGAGAAGCCACTAGTGAAACCTATGCCCCCCGGGTCTATTTTCCATCATATTAATCTTCCAACACTTAGCTACTTTTATTGACTTTTATTTTACTTTGCATCTTTATTATAAAAATACCAAAAATATTATCTTATCATATCTATCAGATCTCACTTTCGTAAGTGACCGTGAAGGGATTTACAACCCCTTTATTGCGTTGGTTGCGAGGTTTTTATTTGTTTGTGTAGGTGCGAGGGACTCGTGCGTGGCCTCCGACTGGATTGATACCTTGGTTCTCAAAACTGAGGGAAATACTTACGCTGCTTTACTGCATCTCCCTTTCCTCTTCAAGGGAAAATCAACGCAGTGCTCAAGAGGTAGCACCCCCTCCCCCGTATATAAAGGAGGGGAGGAGGGGGTCGGCCGGCCTCATGGGGCACGCCCCAAGGGGGGAATCCTACTTCTACTAGGAGTAGGTTCCCCCCATTCCTAGTCCAACTAGGAGGGGAAGGAAAGAGGAAGAGGGAGAGAAGGAACCCCCCCATTCGGATTGGGCTTGGGAGGGCGCGCGCCTGCACCTGGCCGCCTCCTCCTCTCTTCCACTAAAGCCCATGAAGGCCCATTAACCTCCCGGGGGGTTCCGGTAACCGTCCGATACTCCGGAAAATGACCGAACCTATCCGAAACCTTTCCGGCGCCAAAACATAACCTTCCAATATATCAATCTTTATGTCTCGACCATTTCGAGACTCCTCGTCATGTCCGTGATCACATCCGGGACTCCGAACAACCTTCGGTACATCAAATCACATAACTGACAATACATACCGTCGTCGAACGTTAAGCGTGCGGACCCTACGGGTTCGAGAACTATGCAGACATGACCGAGACACCTCTCCGGTAAATAACCAATAGCGGAACCTAGATGTGCATATTGGCTCCTACATATTCTATGAAGATCTTTATCGGTCAAACCGCACAACAACATACGTTGTTCCCTTTGTCATTGGTATGTTACTTACCCGAGATTCGATCGTCGGTATCCTCATACCTAGTTCAATCTCATTACCGGCAAGTCTCTTTACTCGTTCCGTAATGCATCATCCCGCAACTAACTCATTAGTCACAATGCTTGCAAGGCTTATAGTGATGTGCATTATCGAGAGGGCCCAGAGATACCTCTCCGACAATCGGAGTGACAAATCCTAATCTCGATCTATGCCAACTCAACAAACACCATCGGAGACACCTGTAGAGCATCTTTATAATCACCCAGTTACATTGTGACGTTTGATAGCACACTAAGTGTTCCTCCGGTTTTCGGGAGTTGCATAATCTCATAGTCATAGGAACATGTATACGTCATGAAGAAAGCAATAACAATAAACTAAACAATCATAGTGCTAAGATAACGGATGGGTCATGTCAATCACATCATTCTCTAATGATGTGATCCCGTTCATCAAATGACAACTCATGTCTATGGCTAGGAAACTTAACCATCTTTGATTAAAAAGCTAGTCAAGTAGGGGCATACTAGTGACACTCTGTTTGTCTATGTATCCACACATGTACTAAGTTTCCGGTTAATACAATTCTAGCATGAATAATAAACAGTTATCATGATATAAGGAAATATAAATAACAACTTTATTATTGCCTCTAGGGCATATTTCCTTCACATAGGATAATTTTGAATTACCGAAATGTACAAATTTCCTTGCCAGGAGCTTTTGAATGATGAGGCATGAGGTTTTGAAGTTCAAGGAATTTCTCATAAACTAGACTGGACTATGGCCTATGATAAAGTCCGGTCAATTCTCGGACTAACTCTAGCCAGAGATATCTTTCCATCCTTAACAAAGGAGTGAAGCTCAAGAATTTTTTATGATGAAGGCTTATCAGACTTCTTGTCAGATAGAAAATGATTGTATCACCTAGCCCATTCTTGCAAGAGGCCACCTCTTTAAAAGTTGGAAGTAATTTTAAAGTAGTAATAGTATCTTGCTGTCACATATTACCTACAATTATTGCCCACACCTCCCCCGCATGCCACCACCCCCACGTCGCCACCAGCACTACCTTGCCGCTGGGCCACCGCAGCTTCCCACCCCCCCCACCCCGACCTCGCCGCGAGCACGAAGTGGCCCCCCGCGGCCCCAGCCAGTGCCTTCGTCTGACGCCTCCAGGCTAGCTACACGCCGCCACGCTCGTCGGACACCGCCAGGCCAGCTACCTGGTGCAGGGGAGGCGCGCGTCTCTTCGCCGGCTAGCTTCTTCGACGACGCCCGCAACCTGTTCGACCGTTTGCCCCCAAGGTACAAATGGACTCCGCCGATGAGTTCTTTTTTCAAAATTTCCTCTGCGACTCCGATGATTCCTCATCCAGTGATGAGGAGATGGTGGCTGCTGGGTTGGCCATGGCCCCCTTAGTAGGCAGTGGCCATTGTTCCGGGTCTCGATCCCGGGCACACTCCGGCGTTGAATCGCAACTGAAAGAGCGGCCATTTCCTTCTTTGGAAGGAGTACTTTGAGACACCCAACCCCCTCTTCAAACATCACCAATTCCGGCGCCGTTCTGTATGGCTAGGCATGTTTTCAACTGTATTCGAGAGGGGGTGATCGGATACGATAAGTACTTCGAGTGCAAGGAGGATGCCCTTGGAAAGATTGGCTTCTTCTCTTATCAGAAATGCACTTCAGCCATCCGGATACTTGCATACAGAGTTCCCGGTGATCTCATTGATGAGTACGTCTGTATGAGCGAGTCTACTGGTCTGTTTGGATGCTGCCCACAGCAGCCCTACCAAAATTGGTCGTGCCAATATTTTGGCGAAGGAAGCCGCCGCCAGCGCCTCGCCCACGTGCGGCTGCAGGAGCTGAAACGGGCGACCAAAATATCGGTTGGGATCCAAAATATTGTCTGTGAACCAAACGCAGGCCAACTCCATCGGTCAACGCCAAATTATTGGCATGGCAGGTCAGGGCTACCATCCAAACAGCCCCTACATGCCTAGAGTCCATGTACAAGTTCTGCTAGGCTGTGATTGCAGTGTTTGGCCCCGAGTACTTGAGAGAGCCGACTGCTAAAGATACAACACGCTTGTTGGCGATGAATGCCAGCAAGGGCTTCCCAGGGATGCTTGGCAACATAGACTGCATGCACTAGGAGGGAAAGAACTGCCCTTTTGCTTGGCAAGGGTAGTATAGGGGCCATGTCAGGGCTTGCACTGTCATACTTGAGGCCGTGGCCTCACAAGATCTTTGGATCTGACAATCTTTCTTTGGCATGGATAGATCGCACAATGATATCGACGTACTTCAATGCTCGCCGATGTTTGCAAGGCTTGCCGAAGGCAACAACCCGCGGTGAATGTTAACATCAACGGCCACAACTACAACAAAGGATACTACCTAGCTGACGGTATCTATCCTCAGTGGACCATTATTGTGAAGACAATCCCCCACCCTGTCGGAGAGAAGAGGAAAAGATTTTCCCAAGAGCAAGAGGGTGCTAGGAAGGATGTCGAGCGTGCGTTTGGTGTTCTGCAATCTCGATGGGGCATCGTTCGGTATCCTGCTAGAACTTGAAGCACCAAGAAGTTGTGGGAGATGATTACTGCTTGTGTGATCATGCACAATATGATCGTAGAGGATGAGCACCCGGAGCGTATCTACGGTCAAGGGGTTCAGTTTCAGGGTGACAATTTTGTGCCTGGGCATGGAGAAGGAGCAGCAACATCTGCACAATTCATCCAATTTCATCATCAAATACGTGATTGGGAAACTCATATTCAGCTGCAAGATGATTTGGTTGAGCACATCTAGGCTCGTGTTGGCAACCAATAGATGTATCGTTTTTTAAAATGTATTTGAGACAATTTAATTTTATTTGGCTTGTAAACTATGATATATTTATTTGGGTTGTGAAACTATGCTATTTTTGTTTGCTTGTGAAACTATGCAAAATAAGTGTATATTTGTTGAAAAACAGCGGCAAGCCGGCCACGCGGGTAAATATGGGTCGGCGTGTTGGACGCGGAGCGGGCAGCCGACCCAAGCGGACAAAAAGCGAACAAAGCGCACGTCTACTTGGGTCAACGTGTTGGAGTTGCTAATTAAGCCAAATGAAAGCTTTATCGGTCACGTACGTGAGAGGGATGACATCGCGGATAGCAGATGGTTTTGCACCACGTATGTGCCACGTACATGCTACGTACACAGAAAATTTAATTTACACATGTGTGGCTTGCTAGTGGATCATTAGTTAATTAATCTTTCTTCATGTTGTGTTTTTTCTTAGGGACTTCTTGTTGTGTTGGTCAGTCCAGCTTTACCAGGTGTCACCATCGTTACGTGCTTTACGAGTTACGAGAATTAAGGTAGGTACACTAGCCGTGGCCGGAAAGTTATTCCAGTGATTTTTTAAGCCAATTCAAAGGACCAGTGACTTTTGAGAGTTCAAGAGCTAATTTGCCACGCATACACTAATTAATCCACACATTGTTGGTCCTACCAGCACGAAAAAAGTAGTAAAGGTCAAATTCAAAAAGCCTTCTCATGGATTTTTTAAAGCTATTCCAGTATTAGCTAGGCATGTAGAAGGGTGGATCGATTAGGTAGAAGCAATATCATCTAGATTCATTCCACTCGCATGCCGATTAACTGATCTGATTCCATTCGACCAAGAGGGTGGGTGGGTGCGTAGGTGTGGAGGAGGGGGGGGGGGGGGGGGGCGTATTGTATTTGCTTACAATATTTCTTTGTTACACCTACCCCACACGTGAGCATAATTGAAGAGCAAATCACCCATTCATCATCATGTTTGGACTTGACCTGGTCAAGACATGTATGCATGTACCTATACCTTCAGTTGAGTTCTCTTTTGTTTCCTTGCCATTTCAAGGTCAGCACGCACACGCCATTCCACTCCACCTCACCCGTAAACCCCAAAAGCCAAAAGCACATAACCCTATTTTATTGCTTTCATTTTTTTGTGCAAAATAGCCCGAGGCTTTATATTAAGTATCACAGGTCCTTACAAACACAGACTTACAATAATAATAAAAAAGAGACATTTAAAATCTCGTGGGTGCCGAAGTCTTCTTCTTCCTACATCCACCGATGACGCGCCGTGAGCATAGCTCGATGCCGCCTTTTGGGCCTCCGCCTCGGTGGGATATCTACGCTAGACCCCTCCAACCGCCAACGGTTTTACCAATGACGATGTCGTACATTGCCAGACGAAGCCCGTCACCCGAACGCCCATCTCCTTCGTTGTCCCACAACAACTCTTTAGTGCCTCCACAACAAATCCCACGATATAGACCTCCCCGCTGCGGCCAGCGACCTGCTCACTTTGCCCAGCAACGCGTCCTGTCGGTAGCAAGAGGGATGGATTACAGGTGGCAGCTAGGGTTATTGCATCGTTAGCCTCAGTCGTATGTCTTCGAGGAAAAATGATTCGCACCGGAGAAATTCAAATATAGCGTCTACCTTTATACACTATCTCTTCTTGTTGGCCATTGATATTCCGCGGATATTTATTATTGTTGGACAAAAACCTTCTTCTTTTTCTTTCTTTATTTTCAAAAAAGAAGACGCCAATTCTTTGTTTATAGTTCTAGGGATTCTATTGTCTGTCTTGCAGATATTTCGTCTCTTGGTCTCTGCATCTAGGTGTTTGATGTGTTTTTGTATGTGATTTAACCAGGAATTTTATATGAATGAATTTCGTAAGAAGTTTCAAGAATCTAAGATTTACTCAATTTTGGTAGGAGAGCATGAGGTCATGCCTGTGATAAAATCGATTTCACACCAGAATGGACTTGACACCAGAATGGACTTGCACTAGTAGAAAAAGGGCCATTTGTCCCGGTTCATAAGGCCCATCTGTCCCGGTTGGAGAACCGGGACTAAAGGGTCGTTACTAATGCCTAGGCCTTTAGTCCCGGTTCTTACACAAACCGGGACAGATGGGCCTCCACGTGGCCGGTGCTGCGAGCCCAGGCAGGAGGCCCTTTAGTCCCGGTTGGTGGCACCAACCGGGACCAATAGGCATCCACGCGTCAGCTGTTCAGGTGCTAGGGTTTTTGTTTTTTTTCTGAAAGGGGGGTGGATTTGGGGGTTTTGTATGGTTAATTAAGGTGTTTCATATATTGTGTTAGGTAGCTAATTAATTAATAGGAAGAAGTGTCCTCTCTTATCTCCGTGCTTGGTCGACGCTACGTGCTATACGTATAGAGAGGCCCTCGACACACTAGCTACTAAGAAAATGAAGGAAACTATTAAGTACAGAAGTTCGTCATGCATACCGAGAGAAGTGATCGACCTCTCCTTCTCCGAGAGATTGGTCGGACAACAAGTTTTCGTATTATCTATCCGACGCTACTGGCTACATACATATACAATATGTAAGATCTCTTACAATCCCCTAGCATTTGAACTCAATTTCCACATGGTATTCTCCGGCTTTATAGATGACGTGGTCAAGAAAGAATCCCGCCAATTCCTCTTGAATTGCTTTCATGCGATCTTGTGGTAGGAGTTCATTCCGCATCTGCCACGTCTAATTTGAAGAAGGGGGTTAATACATATATATGAATGAAATTGTGAATATTATTGCTTCCGCACTTCATATTGTCTTTTAGAGTAGCCCTGCTTATCTTTGCAAGTCGCGTTGTAGATGAACTCGCACACGTAGTATCCAAAGTAATCATTTCCTTGTTCCTGCCACAAGCACTTTACGAGAAATTGAGGTCAATCAAACTAATAATGAAGCATTATAAATGGCATTGATGAAAGTAGCTAGAATCAACGGGAGATGCGCGCAACTAGCTAGCTAGTAGTACTTACTTTCGGGTATGTATATCGCAGCTCCTTCGGAAGTCCCGGAGCTTCTGCGGTGAGCTGTTTCCATACCCTGCAAGACAAAGAAAATAATTATTACTTGAGATATCAGGAAATGAACAAAAAGTTGCCGATATGGTGCGATAATGATCGATTGAACTTACTTGTTGAGAATTTTAGTCATGTCCGCATAGGTCTCGGGATCTTTCCGTCTCGAGTCTAAGACGGTTTACTAGTCCCCGCTCAAGCTTAATCTCCAGGAGAATATAGTGAAAGCTGCGCACGCATGCATAACTCATCAATTACATTACTATAACCTCGCTCGAGTAATAAGGGAAACCGAATATGCACACGACAGTAACACTCACTTGAAGTTGTAAGGAAAGAGTATTAAATCTTTGTTTTGATTTATTACAATGATTTGAGCAAGTTGGCCTCGGCATCTTTGGCGCTCTTTTTAACCTGAAATTCATCTATGAGATTTGTGTTAATGAACCCAATATCATACATTTCTGCTTTTCTGCACTCGACGATCTTCAATCTGCATAATATAGTGAGGATAATTATAAATACATGCAATGAAAGAGCTGAGCTATATATAGAGACTTAATGACAGAAGTAGTACTTACAGACAGTAGCAAGTGACCGTTAATTTATCGAGGGCCTTTTGATTGAAGAACTGGAAGAACTCCTCAAATGGAACATGCAACAGATCAATTCCAACGAGGTCGTGCTCCTCTTTAACTCTCAGATACAAAGTATTCGTCCCCCCAGACTCTCTGCAGGTTTTCATGTACCAATTATGGAATCTTCGCATCATCGTTGTTAGAGATTTTTCATCTTTGACGAGAGGCTTCCCGTACTCGTATCTGTGTTCGTCCACCTCCAAGAAATCATAATGTACATCGTCGGGCAGGTAATCTCCAAGATTGCTATAACCGGGCACCATCCCCGGAGCATTAGCGACGATGTCGCTAGACACATTGAGCGGGGGGCACGATTGGTTCGCTTGTTCGCCGAGCTGGGCAATTTTTTCCCAGCTGCTCGTCGTTCTTTTAACCTTTGATCACTGACAGTACTTCCCGACCGCTCCGCTTCGAGATATGCCTTTTCAGTAACGCGCTCATAGTTGGTTTTCGGCGGAGACTTTGGTGGTTTCCTCAGGGCATCGATAGTGCGCTTTGCTTTCACCGGATCTACCTTCTCCTCCGGAGGTGGATGTCTCTCTGCTTTCGCCCCTTCAAAGAAGTCCTTCACTTCTTTTTGCACGATCTTCTTGTTTTCTTCCACGGTCATCTCGTACGGTAACTTCTCTAGAGGCTTGAGAGGTGGACCGTATCTGTATTGCCTCCCGCCTCTGGCTGTACTGCTAGACGCCGGAGCAGACGGAGCGGCTGCGGCTGTCTTCTTTCGTGCTTGCTTACGAGGCGGAGGAGAAGGACTACGACGCGCCGGAGCAGCCGGGGCGGCGGCGGGTCTCTTCCGCCCTTGCTGGCGAGGCGGAGAAGGAGGAGGCTGGTGGCTGCTCGGGCGCGCCGGCGCAGGCGGAGAAGGAGGCGGAGTGCCGCCACGCGCCGGAGAAGGAGGCTGAGTGCCCTGATCGTCACTCGCCGGAGGAGGAGGCGGTGGAGGAGGCGGAGTGCCCTGACTCGCCGGAGGAGGAGGAGGAGGCGGAGGCATCCAGTTCGGAAGGTTGATGAGCTCCTTCCGCCATAGGCATGGAGTCTTCAGACAAGAACCCAGCCGAGTCTCCCCGTCACCCGTAGGGTGGTCAAGCTGGAGGTCCTCAAATCCTTCTGTGATTTCATCCACCATCACCCTAGCATATCCTTCTGGAATCGGCCGGCAGTGAAAAGTTGCGCCAGGTTCAGGAGGTGCAACAGAGCCAACAGCCGCCTTGACTTTCAATTCCATCCACTGCGTCATAAGGTGGCAATGCTGAGACTCCGTGATAGCATCTACGGGGTAGCTAGCAGGAGCCGTGAAGACAGGCTCCTGAAGCAGCTCCGTGGAAGCCACGCTGCTTCTCCGCTGAGATGGCGGGGTAGCTTCGGGTGTAGCTTCGGCAGGTCGCGTGCTGCGAACTGCCTCTCGTTCCTCTAGCGCTTGTACCCTTGCGTGCAGCGCCTGTAGTTGGGTCAACTCCTTTTTCTTCTTCCTCTCCCGGCGTTTGTAACCGCCTGCGTCGGGAAATCCAGCCTTCCACGAAAGGGAGCCTGGCGTGCCTCGTGTCCGTCCGGGGTGCTCAGGATTCCCGAGGGCCTCTGTGAGCTCGTCGTTCTCTCTGTCCGGAACGAACGTCCCTTGCTGCGCCTTTTCGATATACTCCTGAAGCTTCTCGATGGGTGTGTTCAGCTGCTCGTTGGTCCAAACGCACTTCCCTGTTACAGGGTCCAATTTTCCCCCAACCCCGAAGAACCAAGTCCTGCAACGGTCTGGCCAGCGTCGCGTCTCTGGTTCGATCCCTTTATCAATGAGGTCATTCTCAGCCTTGTCCCACAACGGCCGGGCTTTCAGGTAGCCACCTGACCCCGTGCGATGGTGATGCTTCTTCTTTGCAGCATTTTTCTTGTTTGTCGCTGACATCTTCGCTGCTCTCTCAGATTTCTTTTTGGTGACAAATTCGGGCCACTGATCTTTGATCTTCTCAAATCGGCCGATGAATTCTGGAGTCTTGTCTTGGTCGACAAACGATGATTTCAGCTCATTCTTCCACCTCCTGAATAGCTCAGCCATCTTCTTAAGAGCATAAGCCTTGATCATTGGCTTTTTAACTGGATTCTCCGGATCCTCCTCTGGCGGGAAGGTGAAATTTTCCTGCAGCGCGGTCCAAAGATCAGCTTTCTGCCTATCGCTGACATAAGACACCTGAGAGTCTTTGTCCTTAGGCTTCAACCATTGCTCGATGCTGATCGGGATCATGTCCCTCACTAGAACCCCGCACTGAGCATTAAATTTTTGCTTGGTCCGGAGGGGTTCAATCGGTTGGCCAGCGCGATCAATTTCGATGATCGTGTACCTTTCATCCGCGCGCAACTTTCTCTTCGGGCCTCGTCTCGTTACCGAAGTGTTGCTCGATCCGGAGGGCTAGAAAAGAAGAAAAAGAAGAGAGTTAATATGTGTACATACCAAAAACAATTAATGCATCAATTAGCTATAGTCAGCACATGCTTAATTAATTAATATATATACCTGGCCGGACTCCGTTCGGTCACCGGAGCCGTCATCACGGTGTCCTTCCCCCTCCATTCGGTCACCGGAGCCGTCATCACGGTGTCCTTCCCCCTCCATTCGGTCACCGGAGCCGTCATCACGGTGTCCTTCCTCCTCCATTGTTTGATCATCGTCGTAGCCTGCTTCTTCATCCTGTCTTTCCAGACCATCGGTGCATGTGTCGTTGAGAAACGACAAGACGGCATCACTTCCGTGTGCGATTATCTCCCCCAACACCGCTTCTTTTGCTTCGTCTCGGGGGTGCGGATCCATAGTTTCTGCAAATATTTACAACATGGCAATTATTATTCAAACATGACAGATGGATATATTAGTGGCAAACGTTGAACTAGCTAGCTAAGCACAATAAGGAATCATATTAGTGGCCTGGCCTCGACGCTTCTCTAGGGTTTGGGGTGGCCTCGGCAACGCTTCAAGGGTTTGGGGTGGCCTCAACAACGCTTCAAGGGTTCGGGGTGGCCTCGACGACAATGCTCTTTTAACTTGGTAAATTTGGGTGGCCTCAAGAGAGTTTGTCGATCGGGTAGGGGCGCGGCGGGAGGGGGTAGGAGACCGACATTGTTTTTTTCTAGGGTTTGGGTGTCCTCGAGAGTTTTGGTCGAGCGAGAGGGCCGGGGGGTGCTCCGGACGTCCCCCCTCACTTTAACAAAAAACTACCTTAAAAAAAGACTTGCTTCGCCGCGGGTCCTTCTTCATTTTTTCCTTTCTTTTTTCTTATATGTTTATTTTCATTTTCATTCTACATTTTCATACATATGAAAAAATAAAGATTCTATACAAAGGTGCACAATTTTTATGAACAAATTACAACATCTAAATTAACTATACATCTAAATAAATATAACTATACATCTGAAATTTTCCTAATCTTAAAACTAAACTAAACATAAACTAAAATAATCTAAAAACATGTAAAAACATCTAAAAATAGCATCTAAAAAACATCTAAAAATCTAATAGCTAGCACCCGGCAGGGGCGGAGGGGCCGGCGCCGGCGCCGGCACCGACGGGGCAGGGCAGGGGCGCGGGACAGGGGAGGGGCGCGGGAGCAGGCTTGTGCTCACAGGGGGCGGCGGGGCACGGTGGGCGGCGCGTCTGGGCCGGCAGGGGCGCGAGGGTCGACGCCGTCGTCGGGGCAGAGGGCTTCAGCGGCGGCGGCGGCGACGTTGAGCAGCCTGACGGAGTCCGTGGCGGCGGCGACAGCGACGTCGAGCAGCCTGACGGCGTCGGTGGCGGCGGCGACGGCAAGGTGGAGCAGGGGCGTCAGGCGGCGACGGCGAGGAGGAGCAGGGGCGTCGGGGGAAGAAGTGATGGATTTGGTCGAAACTGCTAAGTGTTTTCTTATATACCTAGGGCATTGGTCCCAGTTCGTGAAAGCAACCGGGACGAATGTGACCTTTAGTCCCATTTGGTGCCAACAACCGGGACCAAAGGCCTCTTTTCAGCAGCCCAAAGGGCGGGAAGCGGCGGCCTTTGGTTCCGGTTGGTGGCACCATCCGGGACTAAAGGGGTGGCGTTGGTCCCGGTTGGTGCCACGGACCGGTACCATTGCACCCCTTTAGTACCGGTTGGTGCCACCAACCGGGACCAAAGGCCTTGTGCCGCTGCGCCCGCGTCGAAAGTTTAGTCCCACCTCGCTAGTTGAGAGGGGCGCGCAGTGGTTTATAAGCCCCACTGCCGCACCCCTCTCGAGCTCCTCTCCATTGCAGGCTTACGGGCCTAATTGTGACTGATATGCCTGATGGGCCTACTGGGCCTTATGCGGGCCTGAATCCTGGCCCATGGATGGGTTTCTAGTCGTATTCAGGCCGTGGTGGCCCAGTAGGTGGCAACTTTTTTATTTTTTCCCAGTTTTTTTGTTTTCTTTTTTGCTTTATTTTTTTGTTTTGTTTCTACTTACAACAAAATACTTATTTATTTTATTTTATTTTGTTTCTAATTACTTATTTATTTTATTTTATGATAATTCTTTTTGCTATTAAAGTTTCTAACAAACGAAGTTCTTTATGAAAATTATTTTTGCTTTTAATGATTTTGAACAGAAAATACTTTGATAATTTTAGTTGCATCAATTTTATATAATTTTAGTTTCATAAATTTTAGAGGTTGCTTATAATGTTTTGAACAGAAAATACTTTGATAATTTCAGTTTCATAAATTTTATTTATGTTATTAAAGTTTATTTTATTTTATTTTATTTTATTTCTTTTCTACTTATATATTTTATTAAAGTTTATATTATTTTGTTTCAAATTACTTATTTATTTTATTTTATAATAATTCTTTTTCCTATTAAATTTTCATGCATTTAGTGATTATTTTGAGCTATAAGGCCCTGAAATTGAAAAGCATTTCAAATGAACTCTGAAAAGGTTAAAAGTTGGCATGGTATCATCATTTCACCCACATAGCATGTGCAAGAAAGTAGAGTGTGTTACGGCAAAAACTGGATGCACTTCGTGTACAAAACGGACAGTCTCTTTCGAAGTATCAGGGTTTCATACGGAAACTCGTCTGTTACAAAAGGATTTCATTTTTTTGAACTTATTTGAACTCCATAGTTTTTCTATGTTCAAAATGCACCATTCAAAGCCACGTCATCAATTTTCAACCCTTTCTGACTTCATTTGTTATTTTTCATGCATTTACTGATTTTTTCAGCTAGAAGACCCTGAAATTGAAAAGCACTACAAATAAACTCTGAAAAGGTCGAAAGTTGGCATGGTATCATCATTTCACCCACATAGCATGTGCAAGAAAGTAGAGCGGCTTACGGCAAAAACTGGATGCACTTCGTGTACAAAACGGACAATCTCTTTCGAAGTATCAGGGTTTCATACGGAAACTCGTCTGTTACAAAAGGATTTCATTTTTTGAACTTATTTGAACTCCACACTTTTTCTGTGTTCAAAATGCACCATTCAAAGCCACATCATCAATTTTCAACCCTTTCAGACTTCATTTGTTTTTTTCATGCATTTACTGATTTTTTTCAGCTATAAGACCCTGAAATTGAAAAGCATTTCAAATGAACTCTGAAAAGGTTGAAAGTTGGCATGGTATCATCATTTCACCCACATAGCATGTGCAAGAACGTAGACAGGCTTAGGGCAAAAACTGGATGCACTTCGTGTACAAAACGGACAATCTCTTTCGAAGTATCAGGGTTTCATACGGAAACTCGTCTGTTACAAAGGGATTTCATTTTTTGAACTTATTTGAACTCCATACTTTTTCTGTGTTCAAAATGCACTATTCAAAGCCACATCATCAATTTTCAACCCTTTCTGACTTCATTTGTTATTTTTCATGCATTTACTGATTTTTTCAGCTATAAGACCCTGAAATTGAAAAGCACTACAAATGAACTCTGAAAAGGTTGAAAGTTGGCATGGTATCATCATTTCACCCACATAGCATGTGCAAGAAAGTAGAGAGGCTTACGGCAAAAACTGGATGCACTTCGTGTACAAAACGGACAATCTCTTTCGAAGTATCAGGGTTTCATACGGAAACTCGTCTGTTACAAAAGGATTTCATTTTTTGAACTTATTTGAACTCCATACTTTTTCTATGTTCAAAATGCACCATTCAAAGCCACATCATCAATTTTCAACCCTTTCTGACTTCATTTGTTATTTTTCATGCATTTACTGATTTTTTCCAGCTATAAGACCCTGAAATTGAAAAGCATTTCAAATGAACTCTGAAAAGGTTGAAAGTTGGCATGGTATCATCATTTCACCCACATAGCATGTGCAAGAAAGTAGAGAGGCTTACGGCAAAAACTGGATGCACTTCGTGTACAAAACGGACAATCTCTTTCGAAGTATCAGGGTTTCATACGGAAACTCGTCTGTTACAAAGGGATTTCATTTTTTTGAACTTATTTGAACTCCATACTTTTTCTGTGTTCAAAATGCACCATTCAAAGCCACATCATCAATTTTCAACCCTTTCTGACTTCATTTGTTATTTTTAATGCATTTACTGATTTTTTCAGCTATAAGACCCTGAAATTGAAAAGCACTACAAATGAACATGGATAGATAAGTGACCAAATTAATAGTAGTTCATCATCACATTAAAACCAAAGTACATACATAGTTCAAATTGAACAACATATAGCTCTCCAGAGCATCTAGTTAAACCATACATTGAAACTATGTAAAACCTTTCAATGCAACAACAAATGTGATCATAATCACAACTAAGGTAACAGTTGATCCAACGGCATAATGATACCAAGCCTCGGTATGAATGGCATATTTTCTAATCTTTCTAATCTTCAACCGCATTGCATCCGTCTTGATCTTGTGATCATCGACGACATCCGCAACATGCAACTCCAATATCATCTTCTCCTCCTCAATTTTTTTAATTTTTCCCTTCAAGTAATTGTTTTCTTCTTTGACTAAATTTAACCTCTCGACAGTAGGGTCGGTTGGAATTTCCGGTTTAACCACCTCCTACATAAATAAAATCTATCTCACGTTGGTCGGCATAATTGTCATAAACAATAAATGAACCAAATAGTTATAAAAAGATAATATATACCACATCCGAATCATAGACAGGACGAGGGCCGACGGGGGCGGATACCAGAACCATCGCACTATATAATAACAAGGAATAATAAAAGTAAGAAAATTAGACAAGTATCTATCTCAAGTAAGAATTTTTTTTCTTTCAGAAAGAAGATAAGAACAAGAGGCTCACCACGGTGGTGCCGGCGACGAGATCGGCGCGGGCGATCGATGGCGGTGAAGACGGGGACGGGACGTGACGGACCGCAAAACCTAGAAAAATCTCGGGGAAAATGGAGCTTGGAGGTCGAGTTTCGAGAGAAGAAATATTAACTAGTGTGGCTCGGACATTTCATCGAACACCTCATGTGCATAGGAGGTGAGCTAGAGCACCCAAATGCCCTCCCCTCGTCGGCCAGCAAAAGACAGAGCAGTGTGGAGTGCTCTGCTCGCCGACGATGGGCTATATATAGGCAAATCATTTGTCCCGGTTCATCGCTGGAACCGGGACCAATGGTTATGGGCCAGGAGCGAGGCCCATTGGTCCCGGTTCGTGCCTAGAACCGGGACAAATGGGTCCAGACGAACCGGGACCAAAGCCCGCGAGGCCCCGGCCGGCCACCTGGGCTCACGAACCGGGACGAATGCACCCGTTAGTCCCGGTTCGTATAAGAACCGGGACTAATGGGCTGGCCAGGCCCGAACGAAAGCCCCTTTTTCTACTAGTGTTGCCGTCAACTAAAGCACAAAATATTCTTTTGTCTACTTCTCCAGAATGGACTTGACACCAGAGATATGCTTCATTGGAAGAACTTCATACCAAATTACTCATGTGTCATGTGTGGGAAAAATACCTTTGAGACCAGAGAACACCTCTTCTTTACCTTCCCATTTGCTAAGGTATGTTGGTCTCATCTTCGTCATAACTAGTCTCCTACTAATCAAGGCATGCAGGCAGAAACCAACAACCTCAAGCAACTCTTGGTTGTTCCTTTTTGTTTGTAAATTATCATTCTAGCTGCATGATCAATTTGGACTACACAAAATGAATACATTTTTAAAGGCGTTACTCCAAATTTATACCATTATCGGAAGAAGTTCAAAGAAGAGTTAAGGTGAATTTTATTTGGAGCTAAGAGAAATAAATAATCTGCATTTGAAGGTTGGGTCCAAGATATCATATAGTTATAGATGTTGATGCTTGTTCTATTGTAATTTTGTAATTACTCATGTTTTGTTTTATTCTATTTTGGTTTCTTTTGTTAATTACCATAGAGTGGGAAATTCAGTTGCACATGTGCTAGCTAGGATTGCTAGATTCTCCCTTCCTAGTACTTGGTCTGATGAGGCCCCTAGTGCCATCATCCCTTTGCTTGTAAATGATGCTATTTTGATTACCAATTAATAAAGGAGTGTTGAATTTTAAAAAATAGATATAGAAGTAGGCATATAAATAGACCAATATCTCTATCCAATTTTCACGTTGAAAAAGATGTTCAAGTTTTTCCCTACAAAAAAGAAAAAATGAACAAAGAAGAAAAAGAGGAAATTCTAAATGTGACGGGCTCAAAAGAGCATGCCTAGCCCTCCGCCGCCTCCTTCTCCTTCAACAAAAACCCTGGAGATGCTAGCTTGCCGTGAAGCGTTGGCCTTAGCAGAAGACCTCGTGCCGCGAAAGATCATTATTGCATGTGATAGTAAGACCGTAGTAGATGATGTCAAGGGAGGTAAAGGAGGAGCCTATGTGGCTATTGTCAAAGAATTTAATTTCAGGCTAGTTCTTTTGTTAAGTGTTTAGTTATTTTCTAAGGAAGAGCATCAAATTGTGAAGCTCAAGACCTTGCCAAACACTCTACTATGCTTGATCAGGGTCTTCATTTGTGGCTTATTCATCCTCATGAACCAACATCTATCCCCATAAACATTAACATTGATCAGTAAAGTAGTAGGAGGAGCCCTGCATCACTCTCGCGGAAGGAGGAGGAGCAACAGCCAATGAAAAAAATAGCGTGCTACAGCAAAATAGCGCCGACCTCAAAATATGCTATTAGCGTGCTATATCGCGCTATAGCGTGCTATTAGCGAGACATTGTGCACTGATAAATTTAGCGAGACAATTCTCAATATGCTATAGCGTGCTATTAGCGAGGTTATAGCGTGCTATTTTTTTCAGTGGCAACAGCAAATCCTGCCCGCGCCGAGAGGTCTGCCTCTGATCCCCACTACGACGGATCCAGCGTCCCCAAGCAAGCTGTCGGCGCGGGGGCAGCTACCCCTCCACAGGAACGATAGGGTGCTTCACTACACTGAGATAGCTGGAGGTGGGTGAGCAGTGCGGTCCGGGCGGTCGCGAGCATTAGCAGAGGAGCGTCGTTCTGATTGCCATGCTGGGGCAGGCGAGGTACATGTGCGTGGGGCGAGCTGGTGCGCCGTTGTGGCTTGCTAAGGTCCACCCTTCCACCGGCATTCTGTATTCCAAGTTTTTACTACTGCATTTGCGCAGTAGCCTTTTGAGATTCCGTGAAACTTAAGACCTTGTTTTGATGTTAATAATATGGCTGCATGCATCGATTGATGCAGAGGCCGGAGGTAAGCCTCCTTTTCAAAAAAAAAAATATTGCGCAGTAGCCTGTAGTATCTTATACTACGACATATGTTTAGATTAATTGATTCTAGTCTCAAGGCTGTTTCTGCCTGTTAAGTGAGAGCCTAAGTTTGGGATACACACACAAGTTAGTGAGAGTAATAAATTAGCAACATTGTGATAAGGTAGATGATCGAGAAAACAGTACTAGTATTATAGGCAAGAGTTTAAGACCCACTCTCTGACCATAATCTAGTGAAGTCAACGTTTTGACAAGGATATGAAGCATAGATGTAAAAGTGCATAACAAAGCGTTCTCACGTTTCCTGCTGTCAATGCATACACGAGCATAGTCTTGCTTTTTCTAATAACTACGAATTGTCTTCTACATATATCTCCTTTTCCTTACCATCAAGCTTTTGTCCATAGATCTTCTGCACAGTATCTTATGCACTCATATCGTTTGAGATGACATCGATCAAAAACCACATGGCAATTCGATGTTGGGGAAGATGAAGTTCAGAAACTCAGTGTCTACTCTCCCCTCAGAAAACCTACATATGAAGTGTTGCATCGCCAACCTTCTATCTATTTCATCTGAAGCTTACGCACTTCGCTATTTGTAAATCAGTTCACCATACTTTAGCTAACAAATTAACATTTGCTTGTGGAGAGACATACCTATAATTTCTTTCCCATTGTGCATTCATAACCTTTCGTCCCACCCTCTAAAGCCATCTATTCAGACGATTTAAGCAGCTTATTTTTGTTGGAAAAGACAGACGGTGAGGTCAGCATTAACGGCCACCAGCGGATACATGTGGACCACAGCACTATGTTCATCCAGTATACCACGGACGGGTGGCTGGCCGTGCAAGTCAGTCCACTTTGTACGACATCATTCAGGTATAAGTAGCCAGTCTCCTTAGCTTGCAAGCCTGGGCTCTTAACCGACTAGCAGGCAGGACTGACCCAAGTACCAGAAGGCCACCTGATGCGTATGAATATGCCACAAGGTCTCACGCCTGGTCCTGCATCCATGACGATCCCGATGTGGCATTCCTCAAGGCCGACGCTCGGGTTCCCCCTCGGCATGGCGCTCCTGCTCCTCGTCATCTTCTCCCTCAGCGGCATCTTCTCCTGCTGCTACCACTGGGACAGGCTCCGATCCTTCCTCTGGTCTCGGCATCCTGGCATGCTCCAGGAAGGTCCGCGCACCGTCATCTCCATCGGATCGGCGCCGAGAAAGGCTGCCTCCGAGCACAAGGTAGCAGCAGCAAGCGATCTCTCTGTTGTACAACTTATTTTCAGCTTTGACACCGTTCTGGAATATCATCTATCTCTTGCAAACTTCAGCTGACGATTAGTGGCCCTGTGCCTTGTTGCTTGCAGAGCGAGAAAGCGGGAAAGGAGTGCGGGTTGCCCGTGATCATGCCCGGGGATAACATCGCGAAGTTCTACGCGAGGCCCTGCCCACACGAGGCGTGTTTACCTGCAGCAGCAGCAGAGAAGGGCGGAGTCGAGGTGCAAGTCAGATGTTCAGTTTCGTGAGACCGTCAGTATCTGTATATGAAATCGTAGTTAGGTGCTAGCGACTTATGATTGATATAGATAGATTGTATATACGCAAGCGACTTATGATTGATAGATTGATGGTCTACTACTAGCATGCATTTTGACAGTTTTTTTTTTCAGAAAAGAGGGGAAAAAACAATAACCTTTCATGTGCAGATATGCAACCCGAATAGTCCAGAAAAGGAGATTTTGGTGTCAGCAAACTAGCTGGATATTTGTTTTTCTTGTCATGGAACTTGTTGAATGCTATAAAATTTGGGATCTTTCTGTTAAGGGGGGTGGATGTCATTTCAGGAAAACCAGAACAGTTCATGGTAGTTTCTTTTTGAAATTATCAGGGAATTTGTTAGTGTCTGTTCTTTCTGCGAGGTTTTTGAAAAGGAAAAAAAGAGAGAGGAGATTAGATTGCTGCTCAACCAAATAGCGTTTGTTCTTTCTGTCCTGTGGTGCCCCACCGTACGTAGTACGTACGTCGTCATGGCCACTGAAGAACAAAAGTACAGTGACATAATCTGGCGTATATATATGCACGATGGAAATAGATGGGGACATGGACCTAACATTCATACCGGCTGGGGATCGTGATGAGTGCAGGATTAATTAAGTTCAGCCATGACATAATCTCGTCCGTCCTTATGCACGGATACAACAAAGGCCTGTTTGGTTGATCGAAATTTTTAGTCAAGAGGTACCTCTGCAAAGATCACTTGCACCTTCTCTAGCGGTGACAAGTGGGGTAGCGCAGAAAGGTGTGAAGTCTATTTTAAACCTTATACTCATAGAGCTCGTCAGAATCAAACCCCCACGTCTGAATCCCTGAAATCGACATCCTGACATCTTTGATCCTAGTCAATATCAACCCCTCGCTAGTCCTAAACCTGTCTGCGATGATGTTCACGTCGTTGCAAGCACCTGCAACAGCCGGCACTGCGGTGCGTACCATACACTGCGGCACGCCCCCAACTGTCTTTCCGCCAGTCACCGGCCAGGTGCGTGCGCAAGTCGCCGGCACGGTGTCTCCTCGCCTTGTGTTAAAAAAAACATAAAAAAATAAAAGAAATAATAATAACAAGGAAAACCAAGCAAAAATGAAAAGGAAAACTACAAACCCGAAAAAATAAAAAAAACAATGCAAAACAAACAGAAACGGATAAAAAACCTCAGAAAAAAAGACAATACTGTAAAAATAAAAGCTGAAAACTGGACCAGTTCTACCAAACAGCAAAAAAAAAAAACAAAAAAAACTTGACATAGCGTGCTCTCATGTCAGGCGCCTCCCTAAATGGGCCAGCCCAGGCGCGATGGAGGCCATGGCCTAGTTTTTTTTTTAAATTTCACGTTTTTGTGCTCATTATTTTTACTTTCTTTTATACTTTCAAATATTATAAATAAATGTATTAAAAATGCTTCACATAAATAAATGTTAACCAAACTGTTAAAAAAATTTGAAGGTGTATAAAAATGTTTCTCACGTATACGAAAAATGTATTCTAATAATATACAATATGTGTGAAAAATGTAAAACCATGTAATTAAAAAATGTTAAATAAGCATTTCAAAAAATGTTAAATAAGTATTTGAAAATGTTAATCAGGCTTTTACAAAATGTTAAATGTGTATAAAAAAATGTTGACCATATATCCAGAAAATGTCAAACTTGTATTTAAAAAATATTAATTAAGCATTTGAAATTGTTATCATGCGTTTAAAACTGTTAAAATGTGGATAGAAAAAATGTTGACCATGTATTAAACAAATGTTAATCTTGTATTTAAATTTTTTGAAAATGTTTAAAGGAAAAAATGTTGACCATGAATTAAAAAATGTTAACCAAGCGTTTGAAAAATGGCAAGTGTATTTAAATAAAATGTTTCTAATGTATATTGATACTGTCTCCAAAATAAATAATCCATGTGAAAAAGTTTATCATGTATTTACAAAATGTTAATCAAGCATGAAAAATGTTAAACATGTATTTGAAAATTGTTAATCAAGCATTTAAAAAATGTTAAATGTGTATAGAAAAATGGTGACCATGTATCATATAAATGTTAGTCTTCTATTAAAAAAATGTCAATCAAGCATTTCAAAATATTAAAATGTGTATATAAAAAACACTGACTATGTATTAAAAATGTTAATCTCATATATGAAACTTGTATTAGAAACATGTTCTTAATTTATATGAGAAATATAGAAAAAAAACACAATAAACAGAAAAAACAATGGAAATAAAAAATAAAGAACAGAAAACAAGGGAAAAAGACAGAAAAAAGAAGTCCGCAGAAACAAGTGCAACAAATGAAAAAAAAGAAGCAAAAACTGATAAATAAACGAAGGAAAAAGCTTTGAAAACCAAGAAAGAAATCAAAAACCGAATGAAAATGAGAAAGAAAAAGACCCGATGAAACCGTGAAATAAATAAAAGGGAAACAATAAAATAAAGTATAGCAATGGAGAAAATAAAACCGAAGAAGAAATAAGAAAATGTGTATGAACGTTGTAGACATGGGTTGAAGAAGAAAAGGAAAAAACAATGAAAGACGGTGAAAACCGAAGAAATGAAATAAAGAAACAAAGAAAAAGAAGAAAACTGAGAAAGAAAGAAAACAAAGAAAGAAGGAAATAAATATTGAAAAATAAATGAAAACCCGTGAAAGAATGAAAGAAAAACGAAGAAAGAAAACAAATAGTGAAAACAAAAAAAACCATTCAGAAAAATAAAGAAATACAAAAAACTAAAGAAAATCCGGGAAGAAAGGAAGAAAACAGAAGAAGAAGAAAAACAAAAAGAAAAACGTAGTTTTTCTAGAAACACCTGTATTTTTATTCGTACTCATAATAATTATAGGTACAATGATTTGGATATATGATCCAAGAAAAAATGTTGTAACCCATATAACTAAGAAATACAATGCAATCTCTTGGAAACAAAATATTCGCGGTATCAGTCTTTGTGAGAAGAAATATTTCAAATACTTTGGTAAATAAGCTGTAATTGGACTCACTGGTACAACAGGTGCTATACAAACGGTTTTTAATCCCTTTCCGCGACGGCGTACCATCGCCAAGTGAGTGACTGCGGTAGGGGGGTCCTTCCCACACGACGCAGAAACCGTCAGGGATAGGGAGCCTTGATGCTATCGCAGTCGGTATTCTGTGGTGCTACGTTTACGATGTGCGACCCATCACAAAAAGTTCAGACTACATGCTGGAGACGGTCGGCCGAGCTGAGTCACCTCGCACGCGTCCATGCACGCGGTGACTACGCGGTCTGGCATGCCAGACGCGCACTCTGCTCCGTTTGGCCGTGCTCCGAGCGTCGTTTAGCTCGGGTCCCACCTCTAGTCGTCGTTCTCGCACGCCCCACCTTGTCCCCGAGCTTCGTGGCATCCATGTTGTCGCCCTGGAACCCTCTCCCCTCCTCTTTCCTTCCCGGCGCGCCACGGCAGCCTCGGCCACGGCACTGTGCCCGACCAGACTTCACCCGCACCTCGTCTGACCCTCCCTGCTCCTCTGGCTCTCTCACGTCGCCATCCAAGCCTGCACACGAGTGCACGCGTACGCGGTCGTGCCAGAGCCACATACATGTGTCCCCGACGGTCCCCGGCCACAGCTATATAAGCAGCCCCCGAGCCCCTCCAAGCCATCCAGCAGCCTCAACTCCCTCCTCTAGGCCTCCCCGACCACCAATTCGAGCTCAAGGAGCCCTCCTGTCCTCCAATGCCTATCATGGCCGCCGCCTGTGTCCTCTAAAATCCGAGCAATCCCGGCCTCCCCTCTTCCTCTAACCACCACCAGGAACCCGCAGCACCACCCGAGAGCCTCCCCGCAACTCCTCCCTCTTCTCCATGACCGTAGCACCTTCCCCCAAAACCAACCGACGCCGCCGTCCGCCATGCTCAAGGTTCTCGTCGCTCCCATTGTCTTTGGAGTCCGTGGAGGGGGTGAATGGATGCACCGCGCCTCGGGGAGCACTCCGGTGGTCCGAGCTCCACCGGAGGAGGCTGGAGCCGGCTGGGCGCGCGCCGGAGCCGCGCGGCTTGGCCTGGCCTCTGTCCCGACCGACAGGAGGAAGAAGAAGCGGGAGAAGAGAGAAGATAAGGCGGGCCCCGCACGTCAGTGTCCTAGTCGGCTCGCTGACGTGGATACGTGAAGACGGCTTTGCCAGAATGCGCTTTCAGTTAATGAAAACGTACTCTACTTCTTCTTCGGGCCAGAATACGTTTTCCTTTCTGGAAAGCGTATTTTCAGAAAAGGCGCTTTCTGTTTTCCAGCCAGGGGCTTGTTTGTGAAGATTTCTTTTACAGATTAGTCCCTGTCATTCTACTGACTAATGCCCCAACGCTCGAGTTCAAGGGCCAGAGTGAGCCAACTGAAGCCCAGTGCAGCACTAGAGGAGAGACACAGAGATGCGTGGTCATCCAGAGGATCACGGCAAAGGCACCCGGCGGCTACCTACCACACACTAGTGCAGAACCGGGTTTTAGCGCCGGTTCGTAAGGGCCTTTAGTGCCGGTTCTACAACTGGCACTAAAGAGTGGGGACTAAAGCCCCCCCTTTACTACCGGTTCGTCACGAACCGGCGCTAAAGTGCCACCACGTGGCACGAGCCAGGCCCAGGTGCGGGTAGACCATTAGTACCGGTTGGTAACACCAACCGGTACTAAATGTTTGGGGGTTTTGGTTTTATTTTTTATTTTTCCTTTAATTTTGTGTTTTCCATTTAATTCTTATTCGTTTGCTGGTATTTTACGATACTACATATTGTACACGTTATGCATATATATAAATAGATTTTCTCGTAGAACCGAGCATATTTATATATCATCGAATGTCTCACAACCACCATTAATTATATTCACACATACACATGTATATATATACAATTTCTCCTACATGTTGCCTTGGTGCCTTCGGAGCACGATGACAAGTGGTTCATGGGGCGGTAGCGGGTAATAGTATTCTCCTTTGGGATCTATGACCTGGTCGAGCAAAAATCCCGCTATTTCCTCTTGAAGTACTAGTATGCGCTCCGTTGATAGGAGCTGCCCCCGCACCTCTCTGAACTGTTAAGAAGGAGATCAATATGCATGTGTATTAGTTGTGTGACTAGATATCGATAATGGTGTAAAAATTTGTGAATAGTATTCTGACAAATGTACCCAGTCCTGTCTTTGAGATCTGCTCCTTTTGGACACCATCATGCGAATGTTCTCGCAAACGTAGTATGCACACATATCAGTCCCCGGCGCCTGCTTCAGGGCCTTTACGAGAATGGAATTTAATCAGATAATGATTAATCAAGCATGCTAATTAATTAATGGTATGGAAACAAGAATAAAAGAGATGATAGCAAGCTAGCTAGTACTACTTAATTACTTACCTTGGGTCGCCACCAATACAACTTTTTTTTCCAGTTGCCTGGAGTCACCTTGATGAACTTTGCTCAAGCCCTGCCCGGCAGCAAAGAAAATGAATAAAGGGGTTATTAAATAGTTGATATCAGGAAATGACGAACTAATTAAATAGGATGAGATATAGTTAATAATTATTGAAATTACCTGTCGAGTATCCCCTTCAAGATGGCGAAGTCACTTTCTTCCTTAAGTAGTGAGTCCAGTACTTCAACTGTTCCTTTATCAACTTTAATGACTAACAAGATCCAGTGGTAACTGCATGCGCACACGTTTGCATGTCTTAATTAAGTGGGCATGTGCACAACACTATTCAACTACCCTAAACCCTATACACTTAATTATTAACATCTAGCTAGCTAGTAAGCAAAAACAGAATTTGTAGTACAAGACAGTATGACTCATAGGAAGTTGTAAGGAAGTAGTATATCTTCATTGGTATTGAGGCGCTTCAAGAACTTTAGCATGCTTTCCTCTAAATTTGCTCGACAACTTGGAATTTTCCATGTGTGTTCATTAACGGTATTTGGGTCAATGAACCCAATGCCATAGCGTCTAGATTTTTTTATTTCATACATCTTCATCCTGCATAATACCACAGAAAAGAATATAGTGAGGATAATTACAGGTAATGATTGATCAAAATGATCAGTACAACTAGCTTGAGACTTAAATTACAGAAAGAAATCACTTACAGACAATAGCAACTGACGATAGATTTGTCGAGTGCGTCTTGATTGAATAACTGAAATAGTTCTAAATATTCAACGGACACAGCTTTCTCATGGAAGTAATGCTCCTCCTTGACATTCACCATGAGGGACTCTCGATTGGAAATCTTGGTAATGTTCATGTACCACTGATGCAATTCATACATTCTCGTTGGGAGGTTCTTGACCTCGTCTGGCTCGACCAAAGGTTGGCCCCGGACATATTTCCGTTTTATTTCCTCCTCTCTAAGCGGAGACATGGGCTCGATATCGAGGAGTTGTCCAACAGTGACCTTGAGCATTTCAGCCTGCATTATATGCTCCTCGGTTATTACCACATTGCCCAGCTGGGGAACATTAACGGTTTTCCCACATATATATAGGGCACGCGTACTCTCATGTGTTGTTGGCACATCAAGCGGGGGGGGGGGGGGTCGATTGTGCCGCCTGTTCTCCCAGCCGGGGAACGGTTTTCCCGCATTTTTTAATAGCTGCTTGTTGGCTCGAGCTCGAGCTCGCTTCTTTTTGTAGTCTTGCTCGATGTGCCTTCCTAATTTGGCGCTCATAGTCTGAGTCAACAGGCTTGGGAGCTGGTTTTCTTGCCATATGAATAAAGTGGTCAATAACTTTCTCAGGCACTTTCTCCCTTGGCGGCGGTGCCGGTTTCGGTCCAAAATGGCGTCCACTTGGGCCCGCACTATGGCTTCATTTTGCTCCTCGGTCATGTCGTAAGGCCTCTGAGGAAGAGGAGCGAGGCTTGGACCATATTTATATCGCTTATCTCCGCCTGTACCTCTTGTACTACCTCGACTCGTACCGCTACGCACCATAGCTGCGGGGTGTCTCTTCTACGATTGTTGAGGCGGCGGAGACGGCTGACGTGGCTGAGTTGGAGCAGGAATTTGCTCACGCACTGGTGGACTTGGAGGAGCGGGAGTCTGCTGACACGGTGGCGGACTTCGAGGAGGAGTCGGCTCACGCGTTCGTGGACTTGGAGGAGCGGGAATCTGCTGACACGGTGGCGGACTTCGAGGAGGAGTCGGCTCACGCGTTTGTGGACTTGGAGGAGCGGGAGTTTGCTGACACGGTGGCGGACTTCAAGGAGGAGTCGGCTCACGCGTTCGTGGACTTGAAGGAGCGGGAGTCTGCTGACATGGTGGCGGACTTCGAGGAGGAGTCGGCTGACGCGTTCGTGGACTTGGAGGAGCGGGAGTCTGCTGACTCGGTGGCGGACTTCGAGGAGGAGTCTGCTGACGCGGTGTCGGTGGCCTTCGAAAGATGATGCAATCCTTTCTCCATAGGATGATACGATGTATGACCTCTCCCAGTGTGTGCTCATCGTCACCTCCAGGAATGTCAAGCTCTAGCCCGAATATTGGTCCACCACCTCAGCAACCAAGACACGAGCATAGCCCGCTGGAATCGCGTTGCAATGGAAGGTTGCTTCGGGGGGATTTGCAAAAGCAACGGCGTCCGCCACCTTCATGGATATGTTCTTCATTTTGAAGTGTAGCTCACAGTTAGTGTTCTCTATGATGTCATCCACAGGGTATATATCCAACAGTGCGTCGCCCGGGGCGGAACCAACGCTGCTTCTCGACATGGATGGGACGGTGCTATCCAATGCTGGACGATCATCCGCTAGCTGCTGCCGCTGCTGAGACCCCCTTTCCTGGCTAAGTGAGTCGATCTGCTGCTACTGCCGCTGGAATTTGAGTGCCAAGTCCGCGTGCCTTGCTTCTAGGCCTTGAAGGCGTTCTACGTCCTGCTTCCTCTGCTCCTCCTCTAGCTTCCTCTTCTTCTCCTCCTCCATCTTCTTTCTTGCACGGCACCTGTAGTCGTCGTTCCATTCCGAAAAGCCCTCATACCAGGGAATAACGCCCTTGCCTCGTGTTCTTCCCGGGTGTTCAGGATTTCCCAGGGCGCGCGTAAGCTCGTCGTTCTCTGTTGGGCGTGAACACCCCCTTTCGAGAATCTTCTATTGTGTCAAGTAACTTTTGTTCGGCTCCTTTTAGACTTGCCTTCTTCGAAACCAGGCCTGTCTTCGGGTCCAACGCCCCCCATGCGCATAGAACCAAGTTCTGCACCTGGGGGGCCAACTCCTAGTAACCGGAGTGACCCCTGCATCCTCCATCTCTTGCTCAGACTTATCCCACTTAGGAATTGCCACCGCATAGCCACCTGGCCCCAGCCTACGGAACTGCGTCTTTTTTGCGGCATTGGCCTTGTTTTTTCTCGACCGTTCCTTAAATAATTCTGATTCCTTGAATTTCACGAAGGCGGGCCAGTGTTCTCTTTGCTTCTCCGGTGTTCCCTTGAATTCTGGAGTCTTCCTTTCTGCATCGACATAGTTGGCCCATACAGGTTTCTTGTGGGTGTTGAATGCAATTGCCATCTTCTTAAGAGCAGCGTCCTTGACTTTCTGCACATCTGCATCAGTGAAATAATCTGGTAGGGTGAAATGTTCCATCAGAGATTCTCAAAGCTTTTCTTTTGCTCTGTCGTCGACCCAAGTAACATCTGGACGTTTAGTTTTTGGCTCTTTCCATTCTTGAATGGAGATCGGGAGTTGGTCCTTCACAAGAACTCCGCACTGACGAACGAACTTGTTCGCAATGTTCTTAGGCGTGAGGGGTTCGCCACTAGCTTTGATGGAATCGATGTTGTACTTTACACCCTGCTTCAACTTTTTGCCCGGGCCTTGCTTTTTCCTGATGTCTGTAGAAGCAGATTTGCTCGATCCAGAGGGCTGAAAGAAGAAAGATCGATTCATTAATATATCTTCAAATAAAAAAAACATGTGATGATCACTAGATGCCTGCTTATATAAATATACCTCGCCGGTAGCTAGTCTTTGTTATTTCAAGATCAACATTGTATTCGTCATCATAATCATTGTCTACATCATCATAATCATAATCATAGTTCATGACTTCATCAGCTCGGTCGTCGAGATCGAATATCTTATCATCACCCTCCCCGGTATTGTTCCGATATTGGGAGCCGTCATCTGCTTCATTCAGATCATCTGCCTGTTAGGGTTGCGTATGATCTCGAACAGGGCCTCTTCTCCCTCTCTGTCGGTATTGTCTGCCATAGCTTTTATTTAACTAATACAGAAGAAATATAAAACAATTTAGTATTCAAATTACAATGCATGGATGCAATCTATAAGGAAAAACTGAATCATATAGCACATAATATGCATCGTCTCGAATAATATATAATCTCGAATACATTGTCTCGAATAATATATAATCTCGAATACATCGTCTCGAATAATATATAATCTCGAGTACATCGTCTCTAATAATATATATATATATAATCTCGAATATTATATATCAAATACATCACTGGCTAGGTAGCTAATAAAGATCGAATACTACAGAAGAATCAAGGCCACTCACGGTTCCTGGGGCACGGGCGGTGGACACCCAAAGAGAAGGAACCATCACAGGATCATATCTCCGGTCATCTGCCCAAAGAACCTGCCAGGTATTGGAGAACCTGACATCCATAGCAACCATGTAGCGATGGACGTGCTCGTCCTCCTCCCTGACACGGCGATGCACCACCTCCGGCGGGGCCGGCTCCCTCTGCACCGAATGTGGCCCACGCGAACGCCACCAAAGGACATCAGGGTCGAGGAAGGGACCCGAGGCCGGGTTCCTCACCAAGCGGCGCGCCGCTCCAGGTAGCACCTCCCAGTGCCAGCCCGGCGGAGCCCAGTCCCGGACATGGGTCAGCCGGACGTCATTGCGAACGGGTCGACGGCGAGGATGCGGGCCGGGCATCGTCAAGAACAAATACTATATTCCTGCAAAAAGTAACATTTTTTAAATGATTGGATTGTGATAACTAAAATTCTATATGCAAATTCTAAAATTTTCTATAACTAAAATTATAACATCGATCATTGTCTAACAATTTGATCTTAATCTAATTCATCTAGCTAAAACTAATTCTAAAATTTCTAACATTTCTATAACATTTCTAATATTTCTATAACTAAAAAACAGAAAAATTGCTAATATTTATTTAAATATTTCTATAACTATAAAACAGAAAAAAATAACATTTCTATATAACTAACATTTCTATAACATTTCTAATATTCATATAACTAAAAAACAGAAAAACTTCTAACATTTCTATAACTAAAAAACAGAAAAATTTCTATAACTAAAATTTATAACCAAAAAACTAAAAATACAATGTGTGTGTGTGTGTGGACATGGCGGCGGGCAGGAGCTCACCGGCGGCGAGGCGAGGCGACGGGGATGGCGACGGGCGGTGACGACGGGAATCGATGGGGACGGGGCGGCGACGACGGGGACGGGGACGGGCCGGGCGGGGATGACGTGCGGGACGACGAGGCGGGGCGCGGCGACGGGGACGGCGGGGACGGGGACGGGCCGGGCGGGGACGACGTGCGGGACGATGGGGCGGGGCGCGGCGACGGGGGCGACGGGGACGGGGACGCGGCCGGGGCGGCGACGGCGACGGACGGCGACGGGGGCGGCGACGAGGGGCGGCGACGACGGGGCAGAGGAGAAGAAGCAGAGGGAGAGATGAGAAACTGATGAAATTTTGAAGTGTTTTCTTATATAGAACCTCCCTTTAGTACCGGTTAGAGCCACCAACCGGTACTAAAGGTCTGTTTTGGCCAGGCCAAGCAGCGGGAAGTGCACCCCTTTGGTACCGATTGGTGGCACCAACCGGTACTAAAGACCCACCCTTGGGTACCGGTTGGAGCCACGACCCGGTACTAAAGGGGTGCGCTGGCGCAGGTGCGGTGCAGCAAGTTGAGTCCCACCTCGTTAGCCGAGGGGCGTCCGCACTGGTTTATAAGCCCCAGTGCGGTAGCTCTCTCGAGCTCCTCTCCAAAGCAGGCCTACTGGGCCTACCTGTTCTGTGCTGCCCTGTGGGCCTACTGGGCCTTTGCGGGCCTGCATCCTGTCCCAACAACACGTTCGGTTTCTAGTCGTATGCAGGCCACTCTGGCCCAGCAGGCGGGCCTTTTATTTTCTTATTTTTTTGCTTTATTTATTTTTGTTTTATTTATTTTTGAGTTGTTTTTTTCTGTATTTAGAGTTTCTTTGTGAATATTTTTGCTTACGTACAAAAAATTACAAACTTTCTGATAGTGCCGGTAGTTTTCAAATTTGAATAGTTTAAATTTTGAATTATTTTAAATTTGTGTGAATCACTAGTTTGTGAATAACTTAACTTTGAAAATAGATTTTTTAGTGATTCTTTTTTCTTATGTTTAATATTAGTGTATTTTATCACTATATTTAATTTGATAATGCTTAGGTTATTAAAAAATGAAATGCCTTTGTAACAGATGAGTTTTCGTCCGAAACCCTGATACTTCGAAAGAGATTGTCCATTTGGTACACGAAGTGCATCCAGTTTTTGCGGTAACCCTCTCTACTTTTTTGCACATGCTATGTGGGTGAAATTATGATACCATGCCAACTGTCAACCTTTTCTGAGTTCATTTGAAATGCTTTTCAATTTCAGGGTCATTTAGCTGAAAAAATGAGTAAATGCATGAAATAATTTGTTTGCACATAAAAATTCTTCGCGTTTCAAATGCCAAAACACATAACTACCCTAACTATTACAGAGATTCCCTCATGGGTGTGAAACACAGAAGAAAGTGATGATAGTGAAGCCGATCACATCCCAGATCTTTGGTGTGAAAGTTTTTCTTCGCGTGTGTCCCTTTGCGCCGTAGCCATGGAAAATCTTCATCATCTAACTGGATGCTCGGGTCAATATTCACTGTGAATGGAGCAATTTCATCAAACTTTTCATGATCTTCTGACATGTGTGTCTTGTCATCCACTCCCACGATGTTTCTCTTCCCAGAAAGAACTATGTGGCGCTTTGTCTCATCGTATGATGCATTCGCTTCCTTATCTTTTCTCTTTCTCGGCTTGGTAGACATGTCCTTTACATAGAAAACCTGTGCCACATCATTGGCTAGGACGAATGGTACGTCTGCATACGCAAGATTGTTGAGATCCACTGTTGTCATTCTGTACTGCAGGTCTTCTGTTACCCCGCCTCGTGTCATATTGACCCATTTGCACCGAAACAAAGGGACCTTCAAACCATGTCCATAGTCAAGTTCCCATATGTCCTCTATGTAACCATAATATGTTTCCTTTCCCGTCTTGGTTGTTGCATCAAAGCAGACACCACTGTTTTGGTTGGTGCTCTTCTTATCTTGGGCGATCGTGTAAAATGTATTACCATTTATCCCGTACCCTTTGAAAGTCATTATATTCGAAGATGGTAACTGTGACAACGAGTACAGGCCATCTTCAATAGAGGCGTCATGCATGGTACGTGTCTGCAACCAGCCGGCAAAACTCCTGGTCTGTTCACGTGTAATCTAGTCATCAGACCGCTCCGGGTGTTTGGAGCGTAGAAAATTCTTGTGTTCGTCCATATACGGAGCCACCAAGGCGGAATTCTATAGAACTGTGTAGTGTGCTTCAGTGAGAGAATGTCTGTCCATACATATTAGTTGATTCCCTCCTAGCGTGCCTTTTCCATGAAGTCTGCCCTTATGCCGCGATTCAAGAACACCAATCAGCTTAAGGTCAGGAATAAAGTCAATACAAAACTCAATGACCTCCTCATTGTGATGGCCCTTGGAGATGCTTCCTTCTGGCCTAGCACGGTTATGAACATATTTCTTTAAGACTCCCATGAACCTCTCAAAGGGGAACATATTGTGTAGAAATACAGGACCCAAAACGTTATCTCTTCGCATAGGTGAATTAGGACGTGCGTCATGATGTTGAAGAAGGATGGTGGGAACACCAACTCGAAACTGACAAGACATTGCACCAAATCATTCTCTAACCTTGGTATGATTTCTGGATCGATTACCTTCTGAGAGATTGCATTGAGGAATGCACATAGCTTCACAATGGCTAATCGAACGTTATCCGGTAGAAGCCCCCTCAATGCAACCGGAAGTAGTTGCGTCATAATCACGTGGCAGTCATGAGACTTTAGGTTCTGGAACTTTTTCTCTGCCATGTTTATTATTCCCTTTATATTCGACGAGAAGCCAGACGGTACCTTAATACTGAGCAGGCATTCAAAGAAGATTTCCTTCTCTTCTTTCGTAAGACCGTAGCTGGCATGACCCTGATGTATGCCGTCTTTTCCGTGCATAGGTTGCTGGTCCTCCCGTGCCTCAGGTGTATCTTTTGTCTTCCCATACACGCCCAAGAAGCCAAGTAGGGTCACGCAAAGATTCTTCATCATGTGCATCACGTCGATTGCGGAGCGGATCTCTAGGTCTTTCCAATAGGGCAGGTCCCAAAATATAGATTTTTTCTTCCACATGGGTGCGCGTCCGTCAGCGTCATTCAGAACAGGTTGTCCGCCAGGACCCTTTCCAAAGACTACCTTCAAATCCTTTACCACATCCTGTACATCAGCACCAGTACGGTGGCGAGGCTTCGTCCGGTGATCCGCCTCACCTTTGAAATGCTTGCCTTTCTTTCTTACGGGATGCCTGCTCGGAAGAAATCGACGATGTCCCAGGTACACATTCTTCTTACAATTGTCCAAATATATACTGTCGGTATCATCCAAACAGTGCGTGCATGCGCAGTATCCCTTGTTTGTCTGTCCTGAAAGGTTACTGAGAGCAGGCCAATCATTGATGGTCACGAACAGCAACGCCTTTAGGTCAAATTCTTCCTGTCGGTGCTCATCCCACGCACGTACACCTGTTCCATTCCACAGCTGTAAGAGTTCTTCAACTAATGGCCTTAGGTACACATCAATGTCGTTGCCGGGTTGCTTAGGTCCTTGGATGAGCACTGGCATCATAATGAACTTCCGCTTCATGCACAACCAAGGAGGAAGGTTATACAAACATAGAGTCACAGGCCAGGTGCTATGGTTGCTGCTCTGCTCCCCAAAAGGATTAATGCCAAATGCGCTTAGAGCAAACCATACGTTCCTTGCGTCATCCGCAAACTCCCTCCCGTACTTTCTCTCGATTTTTCTCCACTGCGACCCATCAGCGGGCACTCTCAACTTTCCGTCTTTCTTACGGTCTTCTCTGTGCCATCGCATCACCTTGGCATGCTCTTTGTTTTGGAACAAACGTTTCAACCGTGATATTATAGGAGCATACCACATCACCTTGGCAGGAATCTTCTTCCTAGGGCGCTCGCCCTCGACATCACTAGGGTCATCGCGGCTGATCTTATAGCGCAATGCACCGCATACCGGGCAAGCGTTCAAATCCTCGTACTCACCGCGGTAGAGGATGCAGTCATTAGGGCATGCATCACTGGTAGAGAATAGGCCTTTAGTCCCGGTTCGCAAAGGCCATTAATCCCGGCTGTGCAACCGGGACTAAATATGCGCGACTAAAGGCCCCCCCCCCTTTAGTCGCGCCTCTTACGAACCGCGACTAAAGGCCTTTAGTCCCGGTTCTCGTGGCTAACCGGGACTAAAGGCCTCCTCCGCAGGTTTAGGGTTTTAGCCCCCCTAAACCTGGTTTTTTTGTGAATTTTTTTAATTTTTTTTTATTTTCAAATTTCTGAATTATTTTAACCTCTAATCTCTAATCACCACCCCTCATCACTGCTCAATTTATCCTCTAATCTCTAATCACCTCCAAATCATCTAACTTCCCGGACGATCACCCATCCTCTCACTACTCCAGCCTGAGCACGCTTAACTTCCGGGTTCTATTCTCCCTCGTTTCCAAGTCTGCACTTGTTGTTTTCCTGACAATAGTAGGATGTCAATTCTATTAACCCTCAGGAATTTAGCTTGAGCATGAAGTGACACATTTCACTGTTTGAGTTTGAAACTATTGTTTTAGAAAACAATAATTATTTAGTAACACTAATATTTCTGGAATAATTAGTTTGACCATTGTTTGACCACAGTTTGACCATAGTTTGACCAGATTTGACCAAAATTTAAAAAAAACTGAAATAATTATTTAGTAACACTAATATTCTAGAATAATTAGTTTGATCATTGTTTGACCACAGTTTGACCACAATTTGAAATTTTTTGAATTTTTTTGCCTCTCCAGATCTTAAAAGCCCCGTATCTTTTTTCTGTTAGGTTTTTGAGGATTTTGAAAATGTTTAACGGGGTTCCCCCAGTTAAATTCGGATGTAACTTTTCGAGTAGATGATTTTTCATATAAAAAACTTTTCCATCCGAGTTCGTATGCAAAAGTTATGCCCATTTTGAGAAATTCCAGAGAGATTTTGCAAATAAAGTCGAAATTCATGTTTGTTAATTTTCCCAACAACTAGACCACATATCACATGGGAAACTTATTTTTTTATTTTTTTTGACATTTCCATCATTTTCTTTTGTTTTCTAAAACTGAAAAGGCGATCCATGGGGGGGGTAGAGTTTGAAAATGAGGCCTTTAGTACCGGTTCGTGCCATGAACCGGTACTAATGCCTCAAATCCCATTAGTACCGGTTGGTGGCACCAACCGGGACTAAAGGTCTAACCTTTAGTCCCGGTTGGTCTGGCCAACCGCGACTAAAGGCCTTCGGGCCAGCCTGAGGACCTTTAGTCCCGGTTGGCCAGGCCAACCGGGACTAAAGCCCCTCCCGTCCGCCAGCTGTCGACCGAGCGCGCTGGGCCCAGATAGTTGGTCGCGGGTCTCCTCCCGAACCGCGACTAAAGACCCCTTTGGTCGCGGTTCGATTATTTTGGGGACTAATGGGGGCGTATGGAAGCCTCTTTTTCTACTAGTGCATGTATCTTCTGCACCTCTAACCCTAGAGGGCAGACATCCTTCTTTGCTTCATACGTACTCTCGGGCAATTCGTTGTCCTTTGGAAGCATATTCTTTATCATTACCAGCAACTTTCCAAATCCCTTGTCAGATACACCATTCTCTGCCTTTCATTGCAGCAATTCCAGTGTGGTGCCCAACCTTTTCTTGTCAGCTTCGCAATTCGGGTACAACAATTTCTTGTGATCCTCTAACATGCGCTGCAACTTCTTCTTCTCCAAATCACTTGCGCAGTTTCTCTTTGCATCGGCAATGGCCCGACCTAGATCATCAGCGGGCTCATCTGATGCCTCTTCTTCAGCTTCTTCCCGCATTGCCGGCTCAGCTTCTTCCCCATTGTTCTATCATCGTATTCAGGGAACTCATGGCCAGGATAGTTGTCATCGTCCTCTTCTTCTTCATTGTCTTCCATCATAACCCCTCTTTCTCCATGCTTGGTCCTAACATTATAGTGGGGCATGAAACCGGACTCAAACAGGTGGATGTGAATGGTTCTTGACTTAGGGTAATTGTGATCATTCTTACAGCCAACACATGGACAAGGCATAAAACCATCTGCCCGCTTGTTTGCCTCACCCACAAGCAGAAAAGTTTGCACGCCATTAATGAACTCGGGAGAGCATCGGTTATTGTACATCCATTGTCGGCTCATCTTCATTACACAACACCGAAAAGACCAAATTAATACAAGTTCATACATAAAGTTCATACAACACTTAAATGCAACAAACAAATAACTCTCTAACTAAAGTATTTAAATGCAACAACTAATGCGATCAAGATCGCAACTAAGGTAACAATTGATCCAACAGCATAATGATACCAAGCCTCACTATCAATGGCATATTTTCTAATCTTTCTAATCTTCAAGCGCATTTTCTCCATCTTGATCTTGTGATCATCGACGACATCGGCAACATGCAACTCCAATTCCATCTTCTCCCCCTCAATTCTTTTCAATTTTCATTTCAAATACTCATTTTCTCTTTCAACTAAATTTAACCTCTCGACAATAGGGTCGGTTGGAATTTCCGGTTCACAAACCTCCTAGATAAAAATATCTATGTCAACTTGATGGGCATAATTTGTCATAAACATGAAATGCAACAACTAGTTTTATAAGAGAATATACCACATCCGAATCATAAAAAGGACGAGGGCCGACGGGGACGGATATCAAAACCATGGCACTATGTATAACAAACAACGTATGGGTAAGGTAATTATACGAGTAACTATATATCCAAATCACAGAAGCATCAATTTTTATATAAAACATTCATGAACAAGAGGCTCACCACAAGGTGGTGCCAGCGGCGGGACGGTGCGGGCGATCGACGGTGGTTACAACGGAGATTTAGAAGGCACTAAGTGAACCACACCTACATATGCAAACTAAGTGTTATTTTTGACCTCAAATTGCATATAAATCAAATACTAGCACATATAATTCCTCCCAAATTAATCACTATATAAAGCATTGCAAGAGCTAATCTAGCAATGAGAGATGAAAGGACAAAGTTGCTAACCTTTGTGATCATTTGAATGGATGGGGGCCTTCAAATCTTGACAAATTTTGGGCAAAATGTGGGATGAGCTCGAGAGGAAGAGGGGAAGAACAGAGAGGAGAGGGGAAAGGGGAAGAATAGAGCGAGCTCGGGTGGATGAAGGGTTTATGTAGGACGACCTTTAGTACCGGTTTGTGACACAAACCGGTACTAAAGGTGTTGGAGAGGCCCCAGACTGATAACATCCTGCCACCACTCACTTTAGTACCGGTTTGTGGCACGAACCGGTGCTAAAGGTTCGCCACGAACCGGTACTAATGAGAGCGGCCGGCTAGCCGTTGGAACCGGCACTAATGGACACATTAGTGCCGGCTCAAAATCAAACCGGCACTAATGTGCTTCACATTTGACCCTTTTTCTACTAGTGACAATTCCCCTTTCCTCCTACGCGAGCGAACCCTAGTTAATCTTCCACCATTTCTGTAATTGCTGCTCCTCTTGTAATCGATAGTGATATTGCCTTTGATCTATAGAGATACTAGTAAGCTCCTATCATCTGGTATCAGAGCCAGCATCGCCATGCCTTCCTGAGGGGCTTCTCAGGGGGATGGGATGTTAGGGCCGCTGTCCATCGGTGGCGGCTGGCTTGGTTTAGTCCCACCTCACTTATGGGAGGAGGCCATGACCAACTTATAAGGGAGAGTATCCCTCCTCCTTTCAGTCCGGGCTTTTGGATGGAGTGGGCTCTCTTCTGAATGTTGGCCCATGTGCGCATAAACGTGTAGAACGTAAGTAGAGTGTGGGCTAGACGAAGTTGGACGCTAACATCTGGTATCAGAGCCAGGTTTGTCAGAAACTTCGGGGTCATTGCCCGTCCACTATTCAACCTTCTCAAGAAGGGGACACCCTTTCTCTGGCCAGACACAACCGAGACTGCCTTTCAAGTTCTAAAGCAGTAGTTGATCTCAGCTCCTTTTCTGGCATTACCCAATTTCAAGCAACACTTCACAATTGAGACGGATGCTAGCGATCGTGGCATAGGTGCCATTCTGCAACAACAAGGGCACCCGATAGCTTTCATGAGCAAAGCGTCAGTGCACGCTATCAGGGCCTGTCCACCTATGAGAAAGAATACTTGGCAATCATTGTTGCGGTGGATCAATGGCGACCATATCTGCGACTAGAAAAGTTTGACTCACTCGGAAGAACAACGCTTAACCACCCTATGGCAACAGAAAGCTTGCACCAAACTGCTGGGATTGAGATATCGCATCCGTTACAAGAAAGGGACTGAGAACACTGGTGCAGATGCACAGTCCAGAGCCAACTCTACAAACACCCTGTTCGTCACATCGTCCTGTCGACCAGCCTGGATAGAGGATGTTGCCAACAGCTATAACAACAACAACCATGCTTCACGGCTGCTGGAATGCTACCTCTTGAGCACTGCGTTGGTTTTCCCTTGAAGAGGAAAGGGTGATGCAGCAAAGTAGCATAAGTATTTCCCTCAGTTTTTGAGAACCAAGGTATCAATCCAGCAGGAGGCCACACACGAGTCCCTCGCACCTACACAAACAAATAAATCCTCGCAACCAACGCAATAAAGGGGTTGTCAATCCCTTCACGGTCACTTACGAGAGTGAGATCTGATAGATATGATAAGATAATATTTTTGGTATTTTTATGATAAAGATGCAAAGTAAAGAAAGCAAAATAAAAAGGCAATGGAAATAGCTTGTTGTTGGAAGATTAATATGATGGAAAATAGACCCGGGGTCCATAGGTTTCACTAGTGGCTTCTCTCAAGAGCATAAGTATTACGGTGGGTGAACAAATTACTGTTGAGCAATTGACAGAATTGAGCATAGTTATGAGAATATCTAGGTATGATCATGTATATAGGCATCACGTCCGCGACAAGTAGACCGACTCCTGCCTGCATCTACTACTATTACTTCACACATCGACCGCTATCCAGCATGCATCTAGAGTATTAAGTTCAAAAGAATAGAGTAACGCTTTAAGCAAGATGACATGATGTAGAGGGATAAGCTCATGCAGTATGATATAAACCCCATCTTGTTATCCTCGATGGCAACAATACAATACGTGCCTTGCTGCCCCTACTATTACTGGGAAAAGACACCGCAAGATTTAACCCGAAGCTAAGCACTTCTCCCATTGCAAGAAAGATCAATCTAGTAGGCCAAACCAAACTGATAATTCGAAGAGACTTGCAAAGATAACCAATCATACATAAAAGAATTCAGAGAAGATTCAAATATTGTTCATAGATAAACTTGATCATAAACCCACAATTCATCGGTCTCAACAACCACACCGCAAAAGAAGATTACATCGAATAGATCTCCAAAAGAGAGGGCGAGAACATTGTATTGAGATCCAAAAAGAGAGAAGAAGCCATCTAGCTAATAACTATGGACCCGAAGGTCTGAGGTAAACTACTCACACATCATCGGAGAGGCTATGGTGTTGATGTAGAAGCCCTCCATGATCGATGCCCCCTCCGGCGGAGCTCCGGAAAAGGCCCCAAGATGGGATCTCACGGGTACAAAAGGTTGCGGCGGTGGAATTAGGTTTTTGGCTCCGTATCTAGTAGTTTGGGGGTACGTAGGTATATATAGGAGGAAGGAGTATGTCGGTGGAGCAACAGGGGCCCCACGAGGGTAGAGGGCGCGTCCAGGGGGTAGGCGCGCCCCCTACCTCGTGCCCTCCTGGTTGATGTCTTGACGTAGGGTCCAAGTCCTCTGGATAACATTCGTTCCCGAAGGTTTCATTCCGTTTGGACTCCGTTTGATATTCTTTTTCTGCGAAACTCTGAAATAGGCAAAAAACAGCAATTCTGGGCTGGGCCTCCGGTTAATAGGTTAGTCCCAAAAATAATATAAGAGTGTATAATAAAGCCCAACAATGTCCAAAACAGAATATAATATAGCAGGGAACAATCAAAAATTATAGATACGTTGGATATGTATCAAGCATCCCCAAGCTTAATTTCTGCTCGTCCTCGAGTAGGTAAATGATAAAAACAGAATTTTTGATGTGGATTGCTACTTGGCATAATTTCAATGTAATTCTTCTTAATTGTGGTATGAATATTCAGATCCGAAAGATTCAAGATAAAAGTTTAATATTGACATAAAAATAATAATACTTCAAGCATACTAACTAAGCAATTATGTCCTCTCAAAATAATATGGCCAAAGAAAGTTCATCCCTACAAAATCATATAGTTTAGTCATGCTCTATTTTCGTCACACAAGAATGCTCTCATCATGCACAACCCAGATGACAAGCCAAGCAATTGTTTCATACTTTAGTAATCTCAAACTTTTTCAACTTTCATGCAATACATGAGCGTGAGCCATGGATATATCACTATGGGTGGAATAGAATATAATGATGGGGGTTATGTGGAGAAGACAAAAAGGGAGAAAGTCTCACATCAACGAGGCTAATCAATGAGCTATGGAGATGCCCATCGATTGATGTTAATGCAAGGAGTAGGGATTGCCATGCAACGGATGCACTAGATCTAGAAATATATGAAAGCTCAACAAAAGAAACTAAGTGGGTGTGCATCCAACTTGCTTGCTCACGAAGACCTAGGGCATTTGAGGAACCCCATTGTTGGAATATACAAGCCAAGTTCTATGATGAAAAAATTGCACTAGTATATGAAAGTGACAAAACAAGAGACTCTCTATCATGAAGATTATGGTGCTACTTTGAAGCACAAGTGTGGTAAAAAGGATAGTAACATTGTCCCTTCTCTCTTTTTCTCTCATATTTTTTTTGGGCCTTCCTTTTTTTATGGCCTTTCTCCTTTTTTTTTATTTTTTCTCACTTGGGACAATGCTCTAGAAAATGATGATCATCACACTTCTATTTATTTACAACTCAATGATTACAACTCGATACTAGAACAAAGTATGACTCTATATGAATGGCTCCGGCGGTGTACCGGGATATGCAATGAACCAAGAGTGACATGTATGAAAGAATTATAAATGGTGGCTTTGCCACAAATACTATGTCAACTACATGATCATGCAAAGCAATATGACAATGATGAACGTGTCATGATAAACGGAACGGTGGATAGTTGCATGGCAATATATCTCGGAATGGCTATGGAAATGCCATAATAGGTAGGTATGGTGGCTGTTTTGAGGAAGATATAAGGAGGTTTATGTGTGAAAGAGCGTATCATATCACGGGTTTGGATGCACTGGCGAAGTTCGCACCAACTCTCAATGTGAGAAAGGGCAATGCACGGTACCGAAGAGGCTAGCAATGATGGAAAGGTGAGAGTGTGTATAATCCATGGACTCAACATTAGTCATAAAGAACTCATATACTTATTGCAAAAATCTACAAGTCATAAAAAACCAAGCACTACACGCATGCTCCTAGGGGGATAGATTGGTAGGAAAAGACCATCGCTCGTCCCCGACCGCCACTCATAAGGAGGACAATTAAAGAACACCTCATGTTTCAAATTTGTTACATAACGTTTACCATACGTGCATGCTACGGGACTTGCAAACTTCAACACAAGTATTTCTCAAATTCACAACTACTCAACTAGCACAACTTTGATATCACTACCTCCATGTCTCAAAACAATCATCAAGCATCAAACTTCTCTTAGTATTCAATACACTCATGAGAAAGTTTTTACTATTCTTGAATACCTAGCATATTAAGATTAAGAAAATTACCATGCTGTTTAAGACTCTCAAAATAATCTAAGTGAAGCATGAGAGAATAATAGTTTCTATAAAAAAAAACCACCACCGTGCTCTAAAAGATATAAGAGTGAAGTACTAGAGCAAAACTATATAATTCAAAAGATATAAGTGAAGCACAAAGAGTATTCTAATAATTTCCGAATCATGTGTGTCTCTCTCAAAAGGTGTGTACAGCAAAGATGATTGTGGTGAACTAAAAAGCAAAGACTCAAATCATACAAGACGCTCCAAGCAAAACACATATCATGTTGTGAATAAAAATATAGCTCCAAGTAAAGTTACCGATGGAAGTAGACGAAAGAGGGGATGCCTTCCAAGGCATCCCCAAGCTTTGGCTTTTAGGTGTCCTTAGCTTATCTTGGGGGTGCCATGGGCATCCCCAAGCTTAGGCTCTTGCCACTCCTTGTCCCATAATCCATCAAATCTTTCACCCAAAACTTGAAAACTTCACAACACAAAACTCAACAGAAAACTCGTGAGCTCCGTTAGCGAAAGAAAATAAAAGACCACTTCAAGGTACTGTAATGAACTCATTATTTATTTATATCGGTGTTGAAACTACTGTATTCCAACTTCTCTATGGTTGATAAACTATTTTACTAGCCATAGATTCATCAAAATAAGCAAACAACACACGAAAAACAGAATCTGTCAAAAACAGAACAGTCTGTAGTAATCTGTAACTAATGCAAACTTCTGGAACTCCAAAACTTCAGCCAAAATAGGATGACCTAGAATTTTTTTTTATTGATCAGCAGCAATTGGAATCAATATTTTATCACGTTCTTGGTGATTTGTAACAATTATTTTCGTGAACAGAAAGTTTCTGGAATTTTCTGCAAGATCAAATAACTATCATCCAAGAAGATCCTATAGGTTTAACTTGGCACAAACACTAATTAAAACATAAAAAAAAGTCTAACCAGAGGCTAGAACAAATATTTATTCCTAAACAGAAGCAAAAAGCAAAAAACTAAAAATAAAACTGGGTTGCCTCCCAACAAGCACTATCGTTTAACGCCCCTAGCTAGGCATAAAAGCAAGGATAGATCTAGGTATTGCCATCTTTGGTAGGCAATTCTTCAATGAGGCATATATTATCCTTAGGAATTTCTTTATTTTTATTGATTATCAATATTTTAGGCACAAGATTGAAAAATTCATTTGTAACTAAAGGTTCCTTAATAATAGCAAAAAGATTGGGATGAATACTTATAGATTTGAGATCCGCAGTTTCCTTACTAGATGATTCACCCTTATTTTTAGGAACATACATAAGCTTGGCAATTTTAGTTGGGGAACTTGGAGTATTCTTTACGGAAGAAAAAGCGGTCCCCAAGTTGGTAATGATACCCTCAAGGTTATCAATTCTAGTGGAATCCTGATTTATTTTTTCATTAACTATGGGTTCCTTCTCCTTAATATTTTTCAAAGTTACTCCTACTTTAGATCCATATTGGGTAATTTGGTTGTGGATCTTCTTATCCAAATTTTCAATTAACTCTACGGTAGCAACCTTATTTTCAATAATTTCAAGTCTTTTGCATTACATGCTCCAAAGTTAACATAGTTCCATTAACCAAAAGAGGTGGTGAGCCAAACAAATCTATCATAGCATTATAAGAATCAAAAGTAGGGCTACCTAAGAAATTCCCTCTGGTAATGGTATCAAGAATATATATATACCAAGGAGTAGCGCCTACAGAAAAATTGCGGAGAAGAACGGAAGTAGATTGCTTCCTGGTAGATCTATTTTGAGCATTGCAAATTCTATACCAAGCGTCTTTTAGATTTTCTCCCTCCCTTTGCTTAAAATTAAGAACTTCATTCTCGGGAGACAAAGGCGAAGAATGGGGACTAGCCATAATGACAAGCAAGCGAAGAAGAGGCGAACGAAAAAAGAGAGGGCGAATAAAACGACAAGGGTGAAGTGGGGGGAGAGGAAAATGAGAGGCAAATGGCGAATAATTTAATGCGGGAGATAAGGGTTTGTGATGGTACTTGGTATGTTGACTTTTGTGTAGACTCCCCGGCAACGGCGCCAGAAATCCTTCTCGCTACCTCTTGAGCACTGCGTTGGTGAAAGGGTGATGCAGCGAAGTAGCGTAAGAATTTCCCTCAGGTTTTTGAGAACCAAGGTATCAATCCAGTAGGAGGCCACGCACGAGTCCCTCGCACCTACGCAAACAAATAAATCCTCGCAACCAATGCAATAAAGGGGTTGTCAATCCCTTCACGGTCACTTACGAGAGTGAGATCTGATAGATATGATAAGATAATATTTTTGGTATTTTTATGATAAAGATGCAAAGTAAAGAAAGCAAAATAAAGAGGCAACGGAAATAGCTTGTTGTTGGAAGATTAATATGATGGAAAATAGATCCGGGGTCCATAGGTTTCACTAGTGGCTTCTCTCAAGAGCATAAGTATTACGGTGGGTGAACAAATTACTGTTGAGCAATTGACAGAATTGAGCATAGTTATGAGAATATCTAGGTATGATCATGTATATAGGCATCACGTCCGCGACAAGTAGACCGACTCCTGCCTGCATCTACTACTATTACTCCACACATCGACCGCTATCCAGCATGCATCTAGAGTATTAAGTTCAAAAGAACAGAGTAATGCTTTAAGCAAGATGACATGATGTAGAGGGATAAACTCATGCAATGTGATATAAACCCCATCTTGTTATCCTCGATGGCAACAATACAATACGTGCATTGCTGCCCCTACTGTCACTGGGAAAGGACACCGCAAGATTGAACCCAAAGCTAAACACTTCTCCCATTGCAAGAAAGATCAATCTAGTAGGCCAAACCAAACTGATAATTCGAAGAGACTTGCAAAGATAACCTATCATACATAAAAGAATTCACAGAAGATTCAAATATTGTTCATAGATAAACTTGATCATAAACCCACAATTCATCGGTCTCAACAAACACACCGCAAAAGAAGATTACATCCTATAGATCTCCACAAGAGAGGGGGAGAACATTGTATTGAGATCCAGAAAGAGAGAAGAAGCCATCTAGCTAATAACTATGGACCCTCAGGTCTGAGGTAAACTACTCACACATCATCGGAGAGGCTATGGTGTTGATGTAGAAGCCCTCCGTGATCGATGCCCCCTCCGGCGGAGCTCCGGAAAAGGCCCCAAGATGGGATCTCACGGGTATAGAAGGTTGCGGCGGTGGAATTAGGTTTTTGGCTCCGTATCTCGTAGTTTGGGGGTATGTAGGTATATATAGGAGGAAGGAGTATGTCGGTGGAGCAACAGGGGGCCCACGAGGGTGGAGGGCGCGCCCAGGGGGGTAGGCGCGCCCCCCTACCTCATGCCCTCCTGGTTGATGTCTTGACATAGGGTCCAAGTCCTCTGGATCACGTTCGTTCCGAAAATCACGTTCCCGAAGGTTTCATTCCGTTTGGACTCAGTTTGATACTCTTATTCTGCGAAACTCTGAAATAGGCAAAAAACAGCAATTCTGGGCTGGGCCTCCGGTTAATAGGTTAGTCCCAAAAATAATATAAGAGTGTATAATAAAGCCCAACAATGTCCAAAACAGAATATAATATAGCATGGAACAATCAAAAATTATAGATACGTTGGAGACGTATCATGGAACAACTGTCAATCCGTGACAATCCCAAAGGGCATTTCTCTCTACAACAAGGGATTATCCGGTTACGATGTAGAATTTGGCTGGGAAGAAGCACGAAAATCCAGTAGAAATCGTCTCCGCCTTCCACGACAGTCTAGTGGGGGGCACTCAGGGCTTTTGGTTACCTACCGCCGCATCAGGCGGCTATTCGCGTGGCCCAAGATGAAGGCGCAAATCCTGCATTACGTCTGTTGCTGTCAGATCTGCCAACTGGCTAAGCTGGATCGTGCAGCATCCCTAGGTTTGCTGCTTCCCCTGCCTATTCCAGCACAGCCTTGGGATTTCATCTCCATGGATTTATTGGACGGATTACCACAGTCCAGCAGATTCAATTGCTTACTGGTGATAGTGGACAAGCGCACAAAATTCGCGTATTTCTTGCCATTGGCTCACCCATACACATCAGCGTCCATTGCTCAGTTGTACATGCGCTAGATTTACAAGGTCCACGGGTTACCTGGAGCAATCGTATCTGACAAGGACCCGGTCTTCACAAGCAAATTCTGGCAAGAACTATTTCGTACAACAGGCACTCAACTCCGACTCAGCATAGCTAACCACCCACAGACAGACGGACAGACGGAGCATGTCAACCAGTGCGTCGAGACCTTCCTTCGCTGTTTCACTCAAGCGTTCCCCAGGCGATGAAGTATCTGGATACCTCTGGCTCAATTCTGGTACAACAACGCACATCACTCAGCCATGACTCCATTCAAAGCCATGTTCGGGTATGAGCCTCGTCAATGGGGGATGTCAACCAACAGCACCTGTTCTGTCCCAGCCCTTCAATCATGGCTGGACGAGAGGGAGACCGTGCAAGCTCTCCTACAGCAGCATCTGAACAGAGCACAACAGATCATGAAAGAGCAAGCTGATAAGAAGCGATCTTTCCGAACCTTCACAGTGGGCGAGAGCGTCTTCCTCAAGCTGCAGCCATACATCCAGTCCTCTGTAGCACCAAGAGCAAACCACAAGTTGAGCTACAAGTATTACGGACCGTTCACCATCATCGACAAGATCAACGAAGTTGCATACAAGCCGCAGCTGGCACCACACACCACTGTCCACCCAGTGTTCCACGTATCACTGCTCCGCCGTGCCCTTCTTCCGGGTATGTCAGTCGAAACTCAGCTACCACACAGCTCTGATGCTCTCACTGTTCTAGTGGCAATTCTACATACACGCTGGCGACGAAAAAACAACAGCATGTGTGAGCAGGTGAAAGACAGGTGGTCCAACTCTGCTGCCCTCGGTACCACCTGGGAGGACAAAGACAGTCTCATGGCATGGTTCCCGCATTCTGAGGCTTGGGGGCAAGCCTTGTATCAAGGAGAGGGGGATGTCAGCGACCCCGACAGACGGGACCCACTGGGCAGCCCCTACAACAACACCAACGCTGCCCAGTGGCCCAACAGACTCAAACGCCCCAACGCTCGAGTCCAAGGGCCAGAATGGGCCAACTGAAGCCCAGTGCAGCACTCCTTGAGGAGAGACACAGAGTTGCGTGGGCATCCAGAGGATCACGGCAACGGCACCCGGTGGCTACCTACCACAATTCCCCTTTCCTCTTACGCGAGCAAACCCTAGTTCATCTTGCACCATTTCTGTAATCGCTGCTCCTCTTGTAATCGACAGTGATATTGCCTTTGATCTATAGAGAAACTAGTAAGCTCCTATCAGATTTAGAACATTGGTGGCTGTTACATGTACGTATTTTACCTTGTGCTGGGTTGACTGTGTTTTCTTTGCTAGTTAATTACTGCAAGATGTAAGAGTCCCCGTTCATATGATGACTATCCAATGAGAGAAATACATATTATTTTGCTCAGCTAACACTCCCACCATTGATTTTGCAAAAAAAATACTCCCTCCGTTTGGCTATGTATTTTCTTTCCCTCCCGCACACCATCTATTTTCTCGCTCCTCACAATAAATCAATGTTAGTTGGCATTTTACATATTGTTCACTGAATGATTCTTAATTCACTAAAAAAGTTCAAACTTTTCTATGTGTAGTTTGAGTTTGAACTTCGAAAACAGGTTTTGAAGCGTTATGTCAATCTCAAATGAAATTTAACCCTATCGGCGAGTCACTGTATTATTTCTGTTTCACATGAATCTTTTGAATTTTCCTGTCCAATTTGAATTGGAAGTCATTCGTCAGCATCAAGATCAGCATGTACAAGCATGGGTCTCCCTGGAAATCATACATTGATCACGAGAGGCAGCTAGGAGCAGCGACCACCAGAAATCAAAATAATAATAATCATACACCGTCTTATATGTACTCCATCACCTTTGTATTTTCGCTTATAGAGGGAGTACATAGTACTGGAGACGCAGGTGGTACCACTGGCCGTAAACGCAGGGCTGTGAATATGGACAAATTTTGAATTGAATCTCAATTTGATGCGTGCATTAACGGGTGTCAGACCATATACATGTATAGATGGCGCCAAATTAATTATTTGCGTGCAATACATAGTAATTCTCTTCGTTCACGGTTTAGTACTGCACCATGCTACTACTGCGCTCGAGGCATTGGATAGGCGTACGTGGGGAGCAGCTACCTGTCAATCGACTGACCCCAGAATTGGGTCAGTTGAATGGCAAAAACATGCATCAGCTAATTCAGAAGTAAGATTCTACTGAACCAAAATTGGGGCCAATCGAAAAGCCCATAAAACGTTGAGCCTCTATTTCTGATGACTTGTGGCCAGAGTTTTTTGTTTCTGTTGACAGCCCACGTCTAAAACGGGCCTGGACCCGCTAAGAAGCTAACCCACCAAACAACATCCACCTAACGCACACAACTCTGCTAGGTCTTCTTCCTCCCCCTTTCTTCCCACAGCGCTCAGCCGCCGCCATCGAAGGGGGAATAGAGCTGATCTGATCTGATCTTTTCTGAGTCCTCTGTTGATTTTGTGGTAGCATTTCTTCTTGCTAACACAGTTCTCCTCCAGACGCCCAGAGATCCGAGGCAGATGATCTGATTTCTTGTGAGTTCTTTGTAGATCTCCTCCTTGCATTTCATCCTGTCAAAAAACATTGTGAGTGTTTCTGGACAACCCTATTTTTCCAGACACCCAGAGATCCCAAGATGATCATCTGATCTGCTGATACCTCTTTGTAGATGTTTTGTTTCCATTTCTTCATGCCAGGACGCCCAGAGACCCCAAGTTGAAGAACAAGAGAAAAATGGATAAACTGTCATACCATTGTAACTGTCAGATGTCTCAAGCAACACAGCAAAAAACAACAGATGCAACCCAGGAGTTCAATCTTGATTTCCTAAGGTAGTAGTAATAATCCCCCCACCATTTCTTTCTACAGGTATCATATCAGCTTTATTAGAATGCAAGTTGCACATTTAGAAAACTGAAGTTGCTTGTGTGTGTGTGTGTTCGTCGGTCAATATGTTTCAAGATCTTGCAGCAAAAGTTCATTTAGATAATGCCAAAATCATGATACACATACTACTTCAGCAAAGTTAATTTGCATGTCCTCATTAATCTGTCTTTGCAGGTAAACGTACTGGAGCAAGATGCTTACCACCAAGAATGTAATTACAGTGCAGAAAGACAAAAAGACAACACGGTTAGCAATTCTTTTCTGAATTTATGAGTGAATGTTATTACACATTTTATGAGTGATTGTTTATTCCAGAAATAACTCATATGAATATTTTCAGCTGCTCAAAAATTGAAATCAACATTGTCAACAAGAACAATCAGATAGAAATTCAACTGATTGTTTTTTTCTCTTTTACTTGATCATTGAAAAAATAGTGATAAATGAACTTACCTATTTCAGTTTCCTTCTGCAGAACCCAGTAGTAGCGCACAACTATGGAGTACATCAAGACCAACTGAATGCTGCACAAAACAAAGAACTTAGAAAACAGGTGAATGATGACAGTAATGCATAGAACTTAAATAACAGCAAAAATAAAATTTAAACACACTTCTGTGGAGGGATCTGATGAGGAAATTTTGAATTGCAGGAATTAAATGAAGTTGAGATTGCAAAGCAGAGTTGTGAGATGATGAATGAACTGCTTGCACCAGAACAAGTTCCGCAGTCGTACACACAACTGATGAAACAAATGACTCTCATGAGTCATCTCCAAAGTGACAACATGACTATGCCTATAACAAGTTTCACTTCGCTCTTGACAACAAGCATTGATGACTAGGTATGTCTCCTTAAAAAATGAAATCTCAAATTTAAAATTTTCCATGGAGTGGAAAAGTTAGAGAATCTGTATATGACAAAATCTCATATTGCAGGTTCACAATGAAATAGCAGATCCAATATCAAGCAACTATCGTAATGAAGAACGAGATGAAGGTGCACCTACTGATGATAATTCTGAAAGTAACAGTGAAGATTACCTCGCGTGTAGTAGTGATGAGAATGAAACTGATGCAGAGGATGATTACCTGGAGCAAAACACAGTGATTTGTGAGCAGTTGTCTGCAGATCGTGAGTATTCAGAGTTGCAACAAATAGAGCAGAGTTGGCACAACTCTGTTTCAAGTGATGTGCAAGAAATGTTGACTAATCACGAAGAACAGATAGATAAAATGAATGAGCCAGAATTGCAAGGACCTGATTACGCAGAAACAACTGATACAGATGGCACAAGTGGGAGTGACGAGTCAGAGTTTGAAACGGAGCAACAAGAATATGAAGAAGCACAAATGAAAAACTATAGTCTTGACATCAGTGATGAGTTGCCAGATTCAGAGCAAGAAGATGAAAGCATGCATGAATCAGGTGTCCAAGACATTGAGCACCAACATGATGAGGCCAAGAATAAATCAAACAAAGATAAGAAAAAATTATCTCAAGAAGATATTGAATTTTTCCTAGAGAATGAGGTCATAGAGAAATCATTGAAACTGAGCCAAGAAGATGAAAAAAGTCACATGCCAACGCTAAACATGAAAGCCGACAGCCGTAGGAGCAAAAAGGAGAAAGTACAAAGGTGATAAAAATGCACCCACCATCCTTGAGAATACGACGGACAGGAGAAGGAATTACACAATCAAAACAGGTTGTCAGGCTCAAATGGTTGTTACCTGGAAATTCGAGCTTGAGCAATGGGTCATCACAAGGCTGATCATTCAGCACAATCATGAACTGCATCCGCGAGGCGAAGTCAGGTTCCTGAAATCACACAAGTATATAACTGAACAAGAGAAAGACTTGATCAGGACTTGCAAAAGAGTGAATATACCAACTAGGAAGATAATGGCTATCATGTCATTCTTCCGGGGAAGGGGTCTATCTTCATTGCCTTACACCCCAAAACAGATTAGCAACATGGGTGCAAAAATGAGAAGAGACAATGGTCTGAATGATATGATGCAAGTAGTATCATTTTTTTAACAGAAAAAGTCAGAAGATCCACTATTCTTCTACTCATTCAAAACGGATCCAAAAAAGAATGCGATGCACATATTCTGGGCAAATGGCAGTGGAATAAGGAACTATCAGTAGTATGGCGATCTTCTCAGTTTTGACACAACCTACAAGACCAACAAATACAATCTGAAATTTGTTCCATTTGTGGGAGTAAATGGGCATGGAGATAATTGCCTTTTTGCATGTGGTTTCATTCAATATGAGAAGAAAGAAACATTCGAGTAGCTCTTTAAGACATTTCTGAAATGCATGGGAGGGAAAGCTCCTAAATCTGCCATAACAGATCAAGACGCAGCTATGAAGAAAGCAGTACCTAAATGCTTTCCAAATTGCAATCATAGGAACTGTTTGTTCCACATTCTCACGAAAGCTCAAAACAAAGCTAGGAGGGCATTTGGAAAGAACCAACACTTGCATGCTCAATTTCATGACATAATCCTAAACTCCTAGACAGTGCAAGAATTTGAGGAATTGTGGCCACAAATGATTCAATAGCACAATGTTGAACATATCAAGTACTTTGCAATTATGTGGAAAAACAGGAAGAGATTCATACCTGTCTACTTCAAGAATCACTCTTATCTGTTCATCCAGACAACAGCCAGAAGCGAAGGCACCAATGCTGTATTTAAAGCAAATGTAGGTTCAACTCACAGTGTGATTGCTTTCATGACAGAGTTTGATAGAATATCACAAAGCATTGAAGAAAAAGGAAAAGAAAATGATTCTGTCACAAGAAGAACTTCTCCAACAATGTGGAGTGACTGGGCATTGGAGAAGCAGGCAGCAAAAATATATAACAGAGGCATTTTTTACGAATTTCAGCAAGAGTTGATGAATTCAACTAAGTTTCACATGGTTGAGGTTGAAAAAAACAAACAATGTGAGGTTTTCAAATCACCAATGCAAGCACTCTTTGACTATAACCCTAGAACTTTCATAGTGATGGTGGACATAGACTCTGAGACTTTCACATGCATATGTGGTGAATTTGAAAAAGATGGCATACTATGCTGTCATGCACTGAAAGTGATCCAAGCATTGAACATTGATGAGATAGCAGAGAAGTATTTCATTGACAGATGGAGACCTGAAGAGAAGAAATCAGAAAAATTCAGTGAACATGTGACAAACCTTGAAGATTTGGATGATCAAATGGCTTTCTTCTCATTCTCTAGAAGGCTCACTGAATTAGCTTCTGAAGCATCAAAAAATCCTGAAAGGAGGAAAGTTATGAGTGAGCAGATAACCAATTTGGAGAAATTAATAATGGGCATACCTTGCGTACCAGAAGGTGAGGAACCTAAAAGTTGTTCATCAGAGGTAGCATCTAACACTGCAGCAGCTTTGAGTTTGGGAAGCAACTCTGAGAACACACTAAAGGATCCGGTATACACAAAACCAAAAGGGAGAATGAAGAAAACAGGAAGGCAAAAGGGCATAGTTGAGGAAATTATAGCCAAACCAAAAATGACTTGCTCTGGGTGTGGCAAACAAGGTCACAAGATAACTGGATGTAAGCCAACAGAAGAGAATGCAACACAGAAAATTAACAAAAGAGGTACAACTTTTCTTCGTATTTTCATAGCTCAAACATAGACAAAAATATATAGGAAATTCTAAAAAATGTTTCTCATATGTTATATTGATTCATAAATTACAGGTAGAAAGGAAAGCATTGCATTAATTTCAGATCATGAGATGGCAAAGACGGCAAAGAAGACTAAATGCATTGGTTCGTCAGCATTATTTACATTAAAAGTTTTGTAGTAAAAATTCCTAAATATACAAGTGGTCTAATTGGAAGTTGTTTTCTTCTTCTACAAAATCAGAAAGAAAAGAAGGCAATGCAAAGTCCAAGAAGAAGGCGTTGTAAAAGAAGTTTGGAATTGAAGCCCTATGAGATGAGAAGCTAGCTGAAAAGATAAATGAAAGGCAGATTTATGCATGCTGGAAAATGACAATTTGATTGGTGTCAATGTGTATGCAATGATGCTTGATGTAATTTATAAAATTGAAAGATGAGTTGCTGCAGAGTTTACTATTTATGCCATTTAAGAAATAAGTAGGTTGCTACGTATCATTTTCCAAACTTTTGCAAATCAAAAACAACAACAAAAATTGCCCAAAAAAATAATCAAGGAGGAAAACAACCATTCATATTTAAAACATTTATAAAATAGAGTACTGATATCATGACAAAGTTCCAGATGAAGTTGAAATGTCTAAATTTAGCAACTAAGTTTTTGCTACAGATAAACACAAAGCAAACAGCTACACACAACTAAACTTGAAGCTCATAGACTAAGCAGCATCCGAATACTAGCGGTTGCGTCTAAAAGGAAACTACATCCATCGTCATAAACATATACTAGGGTCTACTAGCTGCGGTATTGACTTTTGTTGAAAGGCTTCATGCGGCAGATATGCTTGCACCAGCTCCAGCTCCGTCATGACCATCACCTCCAAACCCAGCAGCAAAATTGCCACCAGAGCGGCTGAAATCAGGCTTGGGGTCAGCACCTCCATCTCCTCCATCATCTTCATTGTCATCATCCTCATCTTTGGGGCCAGCTGCAATTATGATATTCCTCTGAAAGTAGCCATCCCAATCAGGAACACACTGCTAAATTCTGGTCACTCGACGAACAGACATCAACGCTTCTGGACCACAACGAATGCTGTTACCAGCAACAAGAAGGACATCAAAAGGATCCTCAAAAGCAACTAGGACTGCATCCTTCACATAATGGTCTGCGACTGTAAACTTCCTATGCCCAACGCAATCAAACATAGCATGTCCAACACAGAATGCAGCTGAGTGAGTGTTGCTGGTTACTACGCAGTATACAACTCTGTCAGTATCCCCAAAAGGGATCTTGAGCTGAGCCCTGGTGACAGCCGAAATCTTCATTGTTTTTTGGCTGAAGTCCTTCTAAACCGAAAAATGCATGAAAGAAAAGAAAATGAATTTAAATTTTAAATTTCATTTCTTTGATTCAATAACAAAAAAATAAATAACATGACTTGAACGCAAAAAATAAAAAATGCATGGTTCATAGCAATTCATTTAACAAAAAATTTCCTAGTTGCTTAGTTTGAAGCATATAACAAGCATTTTGCTATTGGTAGGACTGAGTAAACACATAGCCTAAGTATTAAAAAGTTGTTTGTATGACTGAGTAAACACAAAGCCTAAAATGCCATCATTTGCAGAAAGAAAAAACACCCTTTAGTAACGCCATTTGTAATATGAAAAACATTAACATACTAAGTAAATGAAAATAAAAACAAATATCAGTGTCTAGCACATTAGAAGCATGCATGAATTATACATGAATAAAGTAAATTCACGAAATATGCATATAAATAAAAACAAAACTCACCGTTGAGCACATTAACAAACTAAATGGAACTAAAATAAATTCTGTAGCACAATGAAGTATGCATGAATAAATTAAATTCAATCAGTCACAAAAATGAATACCATTTGTTGAGACAAAACACTATGATTCTTAGAAAAAATTAAAAAAACTATGAATACCTTTTTTGTGGCATTCTTGTTAGAACCAGAACTTGCCATTTCTTCATACTTCCGCTTGGATGCAACTGGTCCTAGTTGAACCTCCTAACATTAAAATAGAAAGAAATGTCAAGAAGTTTGCATAAAACTACTACCTTTCCAAAAACATAATGATTGGGAGGGAAAAGAATTTATCAAGTAAAAAATGCATGAAAAAAGCACATCACAATCTTCAAATGATTTTGGTGTCCTAATTAGAAACAAATATTGCATTGCCATTATGCATGGATAAGCGCATGATACGGTAGAAAAATACATAAAACAAATTGAAAAAAATACACAGATAAGTTGCATCTTTGTATTTGTGAAGGAAAAAATACATTATCTGACAGAAATCTGCACACTCCTAGAATGCAAAAATGAAATTAGGTAGAAAACATAAATTTCATTATGTATTGCACAGATAAGTTGCACAGTAGCAGTAACTGCAATGCATTTATGATATGGGCGAAAAATTACATAAAACATAACGAAAATCACATCTACTCTTCATGTTGAAAAAATTATAACTAGCACAATAGCACTAACTCCAAAAACTTAAATTGACTGAAAAATTATTAATAAAATGTGTTCAATGTTCAGAACTAAAAAAATGTTATCTACAACCCAGGAGCAGGAGAAAAACATAATACCTTCTTCTTGGAGCCATCACCACTACTAGCACGATCCATCTAACCAAAAACATTTATAGAGTAAAATTAAGTTTCAGTCAGCAATACAGAATGTTATGGAATGAACAGTGAGAAGAAAAAAGATATACCTTCTTCTTGGAACCATCAGCAGAACCAGCACGATCCATCTAACAAGAAAGAAATATGTGCACACATTTAGAAACTAAGACAAACAGCATAAATACATAATCTTATCGAATGAACAGTAAGAAGAAAAGAGAAAACCTTCTTCTTGGAACCATCAGCAGAACCAGCACGATCCATCTAACAAGAAAGAAATATGTACACACATTTAGAAACTAAGACAAACAGCATCAATACAGAATCTTATGGAATGAACAGTGAGAAGAAAGAGAAAAACCTTCTTCTTGGAACCATCAGCAGAACCACCACGATCCATCTAACAAGAAAGAAAATGTTCACACATTTAGAATCTCAGACAAAAACGGCAGCAATTACTAAAACACAAAGGTAAAAAATTAAAAACAGAGATCCAACTTCATACCTTGTGCCTACTTCAACCCACTACCTTGTATGAGAGTTTCTGTTAGAGAAGAAAGAAACAGTTAGACATTAAAGTGCTGAAACAACAGAGATGCATGAAACCTATTTCAGAAAAGTTAGTCATACAGACTTTCGTAGACAAAACACTCACCAGAACAAGAAGGGAACAAGAAGAAAGAGTCTGCACGCATATAGAGCAGCAGACCCGAAATTGAGTCAATATATAGGGATGGGGAGGAGGGTAGACTGCGAAAATGCAGAGAAGTTACAACGCAACACAGGTAGTGGGGGGGTAGTGGCCAGACTGGCAGTCGGTTCCTCGGTAGTGGGGTTAGTTGTGGGGTGTTGGACGGTCCAGAGTAGTGGGGGCTGAGGGGGTAGTGGGTTAACTTGCATGAAACACGTGTCCTCTAAGAAAACAGATGGCAACCGAATAGAAAGGAACCGACGCTAGAAAAAATTAGTGATTTCTGAGTATAGAAAATGAAAGTACTTTTTAAGTAATCAAACTTTTTTCTGCAAAACAAGAAAAACATCAAGCAAAATCTATATTATGAAAAAAATGTTTTAACAAAAAAGGCTAAGAAAAAATATATAAAAACAATGTTTCAAATCAAGTGAGAAAAATTGATTTGAAACATCATAATTCATAAATAAAGATAAAGTAAGTTTTGAGATAAGAAAATGAACATATAATCCAGAAAAATGTTTTAACTTATCAAAATTCTCATTCCAACAACATCACAAGGGAAAACTTATAAAAAGAAAAATGTTTTAAAATGTGAAAATGTTCGAAAATAACACATAAAAAGCGAATTAAAAAATATTATAAAACTGCAGAAATAAAAAAATAAAATTTAGGATAATATCATTGTTGATCTTGTTTGATCTATACAGAAATCAAACAGCACAACATGATCCAGGATGAAACTAATATGGAAAACTTTACAGCTCAGCGAGATATTAACAACTCAAAGTAGCATCACATCAAATTTGAAAAAGAAAAGTAAAAAGAAATGCTGTAATATCTCAAATCATATCATCATCACAGTACACATGAGGAATCATTTACAAAAAAAATGTCGTAATGTTTCGTGCACATTACATTCCAATCATTCATAAAATTGGTCCTATTACATATGAAGTAGCTACATTCTAATATTGAAATTGTCTTCATTCCGTCTTCGAAATTGACTCTATGCTTTGTTTGAATTGACTCCATTGCCTGAAAGAGTTGTCTCCTTGTTGAAATGGCTACATTCTGAGATTGCAACAAAGCAAAACATCAAATAAAATAAGGTCGGTTGTAAAATTTTTACAACAAGTATTGAAATGGCAAAAATAATAAAACTGATGGCACAAGAATCTCAAAAATGTACAAATGCTGTAAAACAATGTATAAGATGGCAAGCTTACTTCGGAGCACAAATCAGAAATCAAGAACAAAGTTCTTCTGCTCAGTCAGAATGTTGAGGTCAGTGAACATCATCTCGTTCACCAATCTTACTCTAATATTAGGAATATCTTCATCCTTAATAATGTCGTGCATCTTGACCCTAGGCTTCTAGTGTTTCAAGTATAATGCAGTATGAATACCACAGTCAACACTGCAACGAAAAATCAAAGATTCCAAAAGGTTCCTAAGGGTGAAAACATAGAATATAAATCCTTGATATTGCAGTGAATGACTATGAATTAATGAGAACATGTTCAATATGCAAAAAGCCAGAGAATTTCTTCAAAAAACAAAAATGTGAAAACCTAATTCCAGAAACCTAAAAACATAAAATAATTACTAGCACTCTTATCATACTTAAAAATGCACATGCCATGCAAAACAGCAAAAAGTTTGCACAGTAGCGTACTTGAAAAAGGTATTATAGGTTATAGGTGTTACTAAAACAACTCAACTGAAAAAGAAATGTACAACTATCAGTACAAAAAAAGCCTAATTGGAGAAATTAGGAAAATATACAAGTACAACTTGCATCCTCATGATTCTAAAAGGCATAAAAATGCAGAAAATAAAATAAAATAAGAACTTACACATTTGATTGTTTAGGCACGTCGATAAAATGTGTAGACCAATTTCTCCAATTAAGATTTCGCGAGTTGCCAAACATGTTCCAGACCCTCTTGAAATTTGGGATCTGTAAATTTACAGCGAACTAAAAAATTATAATGTGTAGGCGCAGCAAAGAACATCATGTAGAAGGGGAGAAAAAGAGAACAAAAAAATGTGATTAAAAACATTTGCTTTATAGGATTACCAGAATGCTCAACACATGCTTGTGGTAGTCACTCTTCTCATCAAATGTTGAATCTAAAATAACAAACATTTCATGCTGAAACAACACAACAAAATCAAACCAATGCTTGCATTCATTGAGAGTGTATAATGTAGGAAAGTGCACCTGAAAAAGATAAAACATTGGTAGTAAATAAACACTCAAAACAATGCATCAAAACATAAAAAATAGAGAAAAATATAAATGTGAATCAAGTATATTTACTTCATTGCATGTATGGATTAATCTTGCACCATTTGCCAACTGAAAACATCTCTTTACCATATTGGACTTTTGATCGTACAACTCTTGGGTATCATATGAGTCCATGTTCATAAGATGCTCCTGTTAAAAATAAAAAAGAGTTAGTATAGTAATAAAAATATACAGAAAACTCATGCTAAAGTATAAATAAAATGATCATGAATCAGAGAAACAATAGAGCAGAATTATAATTGTACTCACAGAAATAAGGTGGAAAAAGTGATGCACTTTAGAATCCTTTGGCTTGTTGTCCAGAGACAATTTACGACACCAAGCATTTATAGTATATGTATCGACTAGGCCCTCGTTTGCAAAAGAAGTACCAAACAAAAAATATGTAACTGAAACCTTGCCATAATCAATACATGGTTTGCTGCAATCAAAAACATAAAAAAGGAGAAAAGAAAAAGGTATAAGATAAGAAAAGTACATGTATTTATGTAAAACATAACAACTGTTTGCACAAGGAACAGAAAAAATGTACTCACTATTCGAAGTTCTCATCAAGAGACAAGGTGACAATAGCATCATGCAATTGAATCATCCTAGTGCTGACAGGATATTTTGCAGATTTTTCATTTAGATAAGGAGACGCATTGTATTTGCTTGGATGTACAATTCTCTTTGGTCCATATATGTTTGCCTCTCTTCCAGAGTTACCAGCAGAATGATTATGGATCTTTTCATTGTAAATTTCTTCGGAATTAGCAAACAAGATATTATCCATATCAGATCTCGTAAGTTCGTACAAGATCTCTACTTCAGGAGAGTTAGCGGGACTATCGCGACACCCAGAAGGATCTAAATCAATCTAAGAAGATAACAAAGAAATATGAGCAAACATTTCTCAACTGAAAAAAGGGAAAATAAAAAATAATAAAAATCTGAACACATTACTAGGACAAACATACTTCAGAAAGTAGGATTGGGCATCTAACCTTAGTGACGTGAATTGGAGGTCGAGATGTTTCACCTATAAATTCATTCCTGTTAGCGGATTTTGGGAGTGACAATGATCTTGGAGTGTAATTGGATTTCTGCAAAAAAATACAAGAAAGCATTAAGGCAAAGTAAAGTAGGAACTAACTGAACTAAATCAATTAAAGCAGTTTAGAAGTAAATACCTGAGTAAGAACATTGTTTGAAGGAGTTGACACAGGAGTAAAAGGCAACATCTGCATCTGAATCGGAGTTCGAAATTGTGATCCCTGATACAAGATAAAAGAAAAGAATTACATAAGCAAAATGAACAAATTTGGTTTGCACAAGCTGCAAAAAGCTTTTAAAAACTATACAGAAAATCTTGCATGGAAAACAGTTAAATAAAAAAATTGTTGAACTTGCAGGAAAAGAAAGCATAATTTTGACACAAGAATATACTTGCAACAAAAAATTTGCTGAACTTGCAACAAAAAATTATATATAACATAGTTGCAAGAATGAATTAGGAACTCTTCGTGGTGCTGAAAATGACTTTGGCCAGATAGTGTAGCTTGATCATGAACTGATTTTTGTGAGGTAATGGCAATGCAATCATCTTCAGACAACAGAAAAAACATTACAATGTAAAAAGACATAAATAGGATGCATAAAACAAAAGAAGAAAACTTCGAACAGCGATACATTCAAATAAAAAATAAAAAGAGATAAAAGAATAATACCATTTGCGCTGGTTTTCAACCTCAGTTTCTCAGGGAAAATGACTTCTTCCTAACAGTCATACTATTATTCAAGGAGGTCTGGGTAGATCTGACGTTTGAACTTCCTGCTACTTCCGGCTTTGTACCGACCAGATGTTGAAAACTAGTGCTTTTTCCCTTGTCAGTAGATTCACTGGTAATTGGATGCTTAGGGGGAATAAGCTTTTTCATCAGCTCTGAAACAGATTCAAGATGCTTCTCAACGTTACTGAAGTCAAGCTTTCTTCCTTCCTCCTCCATTTTGTATGAACAGAAAAAACAAAAGAAAGCAAAAAATTTAACATTAGCAAAAACCCTTGGAAAAAACAAGAAATGAAATCATCATAATTGAGTGAAGATTTAACAAAGAAAAAAGAAGCTTACAATGGAAATTGGATTTAGACGATCGGGCCTTTGTAATTTGCAGGGCTTAGGACAATTATTGGTGACAAATATATCATCTTCGTCGACTGGTAATTGGGCTTTCCTCTTGATACCTGGAACTGAAGCTAATACATTAAAAATTTATTTTTAGGGTATTGCATTGCTTGTTTGAATAAAGTAGTCTAAAAAAGAAATTGTCAGAAAACACAAACCTGCAGTATCATGCAAATCCACATTGGGATTAGAGGCATTCGGTGAACGGTGGGTGAAGGGTGAAGCATTTATATTAGGAGCATCGGCATTATGTCCTATTATTATTACAGATTCAAGAAAATCGAAATCAAAAATCACAGAAAAAATAAAGAAAAGTAGGTACAAACATTAATACATTAATGAACAAAAAAATGAATGAAGTAAAAGTACCATAGGGAGAGTGTCGTGTGAATTGGGATGCATTAGTATTGGGATTCGGTGAACGGTGGGTGAAGGGTGAAGCATTTGTATTGGGAGCATCGGCATTTTGTCCTGTTATTATTACAGATTCAAGAAAATCGAAATAAAAAATCACAGAAAAAAGAAAGAAAAGTAGGTACAAACATTAATAAATCAATGTACAAAAAATCAATGAAGTAAAAGTACCAAGGGAGAGTGTCGTGTGAATTGGGATGCATTAGTATTGGTAGCATTGGCATTAGATCCTGACATGTTATCAGTTTAAGCAAAATGAGAAATATAAATCATATAAAGAAAGAAAAACAAACTAAGTATCATTGTTGATACAGCACAATGATGAATGAATAATGAAGTAAAATACCATAGGTTTTGACTGTTGAGTTGTCAAGATTTGCCATGTTATTACTCGTATCATGTCTAGAATTTGTATCAGAATCATTTTCCTCATTATCTGTTCCACTAGCAAGAACAATACAATTCAACGAATCAAGGAGCATATTCTGAGCTCCTTCGATAGACTTGTCATCAGCAGTTTCACGGTAACGCCTAGCTAGCAGAGATAGTTGATCTTTCACCTGCAGAAATTTGGGCAAAATAAGGTCATGCAGAAATTTGTAAAAATAAGGTTCAAAACAATGACAAAAAAAATAAAAAAAATCATCACAAATCTGGAGAAAAAATTAAAAGAAAGAGGGTAGTACCGAGCTTGGAAGTAAACCACCAACAGTTTTATCAAGAGCTGATCTAAACTTGACAGACTCATGACTAGAATCTTTATGAACATTGCAACAACCAATACAGCCCATTGAGTAAACAGTATTGGAAATATTCTTCACCTGAATACATCATTTTTCAAATAAAAATATCATTAGCATTGACCACATCAACAACATAAAAAGAAAGCATCACATTAGCAACATACAAAAACAAACTTACAGGCCGAAGTCCGTATTCTCTTGGAGCTTTGTAGTCCAGATTAGCAAATTCTTTCACTAGAGAATTTTTCCATTCTTTCACCCTAGGTAGTCCGGGGGCACTCGGCGTAAAACAAAATCAAGGAAGTCTAAGTAGTAGCACTGTCAAATACAGAAAACACTCATTAGGCACATAAAAAAAAATTAAAAAACAGATTTCAAACCTATTAAGATTTCAAACAAAAAAAGAGTGCAAAAAGTCATACACAAAGGCCATAAATGCAACCACCCAATGTGGTGAATCCATCTTCTTTTCCAGGCTTTTTTGGTTCTTTCTGAAACTTCCTAATGTATGCCATCAACCAATCGAAGACAAACTGAGACAAATCATAGTGCCTGGCTTCCATGGGATCAATGAGAATCCCTAGATATTTTGTGCTTGGGAAGATATTGGAATTAAGACACAGAACAGTTGCAAAAGCAACTAGAAGAAAACATCTCATGAATTCATTCCTAGATATGTCAGGCTTAAGAATTTCACGGCCAAACCACTTGATGTTTGGCAATGTAGGTTCACCAATGATGATTAAGAAAGCAGATTTTGTCATATCAGTGTCGAAAAGGACTTTCCTTCCACCTAAGGGAAGACCAAAGATCATATGGAATGATTCTGGGCTCATTGGAATGACCTTGTCATCCAAAACAATATCACCAGTTGCAGGATAGACTCTTCCAGCCACCCTCTGGGCAAAACCTCTAGGAACAGAGCTACAATCAAAATCTAGCAGAAAATCAAAATCGTAGTCTCTAACAACTTCATCTCTTCCAGGTGGCATTTTCTTTAAAAGGTCAGTAAAGTAATCATGGTTGCATCTGCTAGTAGCTTTCTTTGGTGGGAGAGGGGCATGCTGAGAAAAATAAATAAAACTATAAAAACACTGCATTACATATAGAAACAAAAATTTAACATAAATTGTGAATATAAATGCAGAAACTTAAAACTGTGGTAAGAAATTAAGATCAGAGAGTCATATTAAAAGCATATTCAAAAAGTTAACATAAAAGCACAGTTTCTCCATGGCAGTAGAGTTGTTATGATGAATACTCTATAAACTACGCACTTAAAAAATATGCTAAGGAAGCAACTGCCAAAAATTATAAAGTGTCGTAAGAAATCATTATATAAACAGGTTGTATTAAATGCATACTTAAGTACAATTCTGAACACAAGCAGTAAAGTAGGAAAACTAACCATACATCGTATCATAGTAAAATATGATAGCACGGTTAACTTCTTTCATAATGGACAGTTACAGTGTCAAGCGACAAAAAAGGGATACCCTGGATGGACTGTTCATGGCAACTAAAAGCATGTCAAGCATACATTGTACAAACAGCAAAACCATGTTATCTAACCTAAGTATTTTGGGAGATCATTATAAGAGATGCGCTAAAGCATCACATACTCCAACAAAAAAGTACACAACTATTAATTAGGAAATCTAAGCAATGAACTTACAGAAGTATTCTTTGAAGATTGAGCATTCCCATTAGAAGAGTAAAACTGCAATCATTGGTAGAACGTCAGATTGTTAACTTTTTTGAGGTCTAAAAAACAATACAAAAAAGATGATTAATTACCAGGTTCCTCAGATTATTCAGAAAATTTTCTACATCAAACTGCAGATCTCCACCACCAACCTGCAAAGACACCATAAAAATTGGTAAAACCTCACATTACTTAATTGAAGTACTAGTAGAAAAGAGTACACTGAAAGCTAAAAGCAAACAAAACAGTACATCAAGTAATTGCGTCCGTCCATCTTCATATTGTGTTTGAGAGACAATTGTTCCATATAATTCATCATCACAGTATAAAGCTTCACTATCTTCCAAGTCATTAGTATCGCTTCCCATCACCTGAGAAATAAATGCAATCATTAGCACAAAACACTTAACCAGAAAAAAAATGTTATTCATTATGAACAGTAGTAAAAAACCAAAACAAATGCACAAAACTAGTTTCCTATCAGATATATTCATTAGTAGACATGAAAACAAACGTCACATGCTTTGAGAAATAAATTTATACCATGACTATAATCTAAATGCATAACAACTAGCAGTTACAAATTGAGTAGACCCAGAAAACTCTGCCTAAATGTCTTCTAGCCATGAAAATAGATCTGAATATGCGCATATTAACAATGCAGAAGAAGCAAAACGTCTCAAACTACAACAAGGAAAAAAACAAAGCAGCTAATGTGCAAAGTTCATGACAAAAATACACTAAGATTGCCTCCCATCGTACACATCCACGTACAAGCAGTTACAAATTCAGATTGGACCATCCCATCTCTGAATTTCAGACTCATAAAAGCATCACTACTCGGGGCTCAGAACTGCTGCATTCCAAGCCTAAACAGTGTAAAATTTCAACTCTAGTGCTGGGAGAGTATAAATTTTAGTCTGAATTCCTTGAAAACGCAACTAAATTAACATGCATGACATCACATAGCGGACTGCTCTCACGCCAGGAACTTAAGTAAAATAACAAACATGACCATATAGACCATAGAAACAGCACTGCAATTGCATACCCCCTGTGCGAATCAACCTAATCATCTGAATCTATGAGCTCATGCAAGCAATTTCGCGAAAATCTAGGGTTTCGAGGAAGGGATTCGGAAATTGAAGGGAAGGGAGAAAGCATAGCGGGGAGAACGAACCTGTAACAGAGGCAGAACAAGGGGCGCTCTCACTTGGTGCGAGCAGACCGCCAATCTGCTGGAGCACGAGCGCAGCGACGGTGGCCTTCGTCGCTGGAGAGGAGGGAGACGAGAGGAGAACTCTCTCGAGAAGACGAGCGCCCACGCAGGAAAGGAACGGGCAAGTGATTTTGAAAATAAGAAGTGACGTCACCAGCACGTAAGTGAACCAACTCGTGGGGGACATGAGAGGGGAAAAGACTAAAAAGATTAGAAACACCAATCTTAAAGCAAAAATATTGAAAGGCTCCTTTCAAAACTGTAAGTGCATAACGTGACTGTGTGGGTTGTCATTTTCACATAAAATAAGAGACTGTAAGAGCTTTAGTAAAAAAATTAAATACTTTTAAAAAGTTCTTATAGGATGCAACAGTGCACGCATTTAATTTTATCATAAAATGATTGATAAACTAATAAAGAATGTATAAAATAATGTACAAAATAAAAAAAAGGTGGACTACATCACAAAACTCGTTTATCACAAACATTAGAAAACCCAAAAAAGGTAGAACAAACAAAATTCACCGGGACAAGTAAAAATCATAAGGTGTGAGATCAACAAAACAATAAAAGTAATTTGTCACTCAAAAAATCAAAAAAACACAAACCAATCTCGGGTGACTTTGAATCAACAATTGATATGATCTATAATGAAAGATCAATCAACAAAGATTTGTTGAGAACCTCAAGTGACTAAAAATCAAATACAAACTTGCAAAAACACCCAAAAATGATTTCAAAATGAATACAAAAAACCTGACACAAAAGAGAAAAAAAAGATATCGCATTAATAACATGGCACATTTTCATGATAGTCTCATTAATAAAGTGTTTAACATAGTTTGTCATGCTTCAGGCATTACAAAAGATAAAAGATGTCTTTCCTTCGAACACCAACTTAACTAAACATAACCTATAGTTATGATTTAAAAGTGCCAAGAGAGAACACAAGTCCACCATGCAAACGTACTACAACTTACAAACTGACATATCTCATGGGTTGCATCTATGCTAGTCGTTGGAAGACAATCGAAACTGATCGATCAAAAGAAGACTTGTTGAATGTGATAAGCACAACACTATCTATTGCAAATGAAGTTGCTGATATGAAATCACTGAAGCTTGTCTTCTCGATGATCATCCTCCCATCTTGCTTGCATATGGTGAATGATGATGGCATGATAACATGTGTATCTCCCAAGAAAACTTCTAAAGACACCTTAGCACTGGTTGGCATATCAACAAAACTCCTCAAGCTGGCGACAACGACCTTTGGAATTTTTTGTTACAATGAAAATAAAAAAGTATGAATCAATAATTCATAACCCTAGAAAAAATAAGCTCACAACTTAACTCCCATGAACAAATCATCAAGCATTAAGACAGTAGAAAGAAATAAATATAAAAAAGAAAAAATATAATGAAATAGTACAGTAGAAAACTTACCATCAGAAACTTCACAGTGTTTGTGGCAGTCAAGACATGCACGAACGGAACGCAGTGCAGGAAGCTCGCGGTTCGGAAAAGTGAACGTACGAAGGTGCGATTGGTGTGGTAGTCTAATTCCAAGCCACGAGGCATGACAGCAGAACAAACTACCTCATACTTACGGTCACTGAGGTTTTCAAAAGCTACATAATCCAAAAAAGACGACCAGAGTTAGTTAACATAAATCAAATCGATGCAACTTAAAAAGAAAAAAGAAAGAACAAAAATAAATAAATAAAACATGTAAAAAGAATGAGAAACTCACCAACAGAAGGTAAAGGGAGAATCCTTTCACCATCATGGAAAGTCTCTACTTTCACATCAAAGCAGAAGTGATCCAAAATAAAAACCGGACGATCTCCAGCGCGAAGAGCATAGTCATTGCTGAACTCAAACCAAGCATCACCACAAAACCTTGAGTAGGTGGTGCGATGCTTAAACTCTGAAGCATAAGACCTATTCTCATAAGTTAAAATGGCAGGCTTGGTCATCTTGTGTTTGAAAGTTGTTGCAACATTCCTGTGCTCCTCAATGTAATCAGCTAAGAAACCCCTGACATTGCATGGGATGTACTGAAAAAAGAAGACATGAAACAAAGCCAACACAAAGTAAAAATCAAAATCAGAATGAAGATTGCACATGCATGATACTAAAAAATTCAGACATCGTACAAAGCAGCAAAAAAAGACTAATATCAATAAAGGTGATAATATCAATAAAACTCACCGTCGTCCTAAAGCAATACTTATCAACGACAACATCGAAAACTTCAGGCTCCTCGTTGCCTGGCACGAATGGAATGCATGGAGCGCCAGGACAACGGCAAACAGGGCAAACCATGCTCTATAAAAAACATATGGTTTATTATAAAAAATGGATAACTTAAAAAATGAAAAACAATATATGAAATTAACAACCTCCTCAAAAATATGAAATTAACATAAGTTATGATGAAAAAAACAAAAAGACAGAACTAGCACTAAATTATTGAAATAAAAAAAGAGATGGAAATAAACAAAAAATGCGGCGATTTAAAACTTGCATGTTAATTATAAAAAAGTTGCAGACATTACGAGGGAGCGAAAAGGGGATTATAGTATGTTCATTTAAATAAAACCAATATATGTGTATAGAACATTGAAACTTGCATGCTCATCATTCTTAAAATGCAGACCTTTCACGACACCAAGAAAAGGTTGATATATAGGAAAGGTATTAAAAGCTGCATGAAATATTTCTGAGGATTCAAATAGATCACTGAATTAAACATGCACAACTTTTACAACATCAAAAGGATGCATTCTTATCTACATCATAAACAAAACATTTCTAAAAAAACTAGAATTACATATTAACTAACTAAATTTTCATCTATACCAAACTAAACTTGCACACCTTTTACAACAGCAAGATATATGAAAAAAAGATTACCTAAAAACTGGATTTGCAGTAAAAACTATAAATATCTATATGAACTTGCATACTCATCATACTTATTGATATACTAGCATTCCTTGTTTCAAAAAGCAAGTGCTACTATCATTCCTTGTAATTGTTTCATGTTCTTGGAGCTGTTATTAGTTAAACTACAGTCAAGTGCAGGGTATACATGGTGCTATTATTACTTAAACTACAATCAAGTGCAGAACACCACCATGAAAAAATGCAAAAAATCTATAAACAAAAACAAACTAAAGTTGCACATGAAATATTTCTGAGGATTCAAATAGATCACTGAATTAAACATGCACAACTTTTACAACATCAAAAGGATGCATTCTTATCTACATCAAAAACAAAACATTTCTAAAAAAACTAGAATTACATATTAACTAACTAAATTTGCATCTATACCAAACTAAACTTGCACACCTTTTACAACAGCAAGATATGTGAAAAAAGAGATTACCTAAAAACTGGATTTGCAGTAAAAACTATAAATATCTATATGAACTTGCATACTCATCATATTTCTTTATATACTAGCATTCCTTGTTCGAAAGCAAGTGCTACTATCATTCCTTGTCATTGTTTCATGTTCTTGGAACTGTTATTAGTTAAACTACAGTCAAATGCAAGGTATCCATGGTGCTATTATTACTAAAACTACAATCAAGTGCAGAACACCACCATGAAAAATAAAAAAAATCTATAAACAAAAACAAACTAAAATTGCACATCAATAGAACTAGACTTGCACTTGTTTCCAAATAGCAAACATGTTACAAAAATAAGTATTAAAAAATGCATCTTCAAAAAATAGTAAACTTGCACGCATATTTCAAAATCAAACTCTAATAATAGCCAGAGTGGCGCCGGCAAGCGAGTCAAGGGTAACTATGTGAGCTGAGTAAACAATATCATAGTGGATCCTACTCGTAACGACGTTCTGATCTTTCAAAACTTTGCCACCTGTGACCCCATGGCATGAACACACAACAAAGTTTACTCGGAAAAAACTATCCCGCTGTGAGATAACAGCACAAAAGTGTAGTCAGAGACAGTCTGGCTCACAGCAAAAATCTCATTCTGTCAGTTAACTGCTAGGGTGAATGATACACAAAAATAGCTTTATATTAAGTGTGCCCTGATATATATTGTTTTCTACTATATATTGTTAACATGTAAGATTAAATGAATAGTACAGAAAAGGGTCAAAGACAAAAATTGCAGTCCATACTGTAATTCTCAACCACAATTTCTAATACAGCAGTTTAACAATCACACGCAGAAAAAGCTTGATATATATGAAAGGTATTTAAAGCTGCATGAAATATTTCAATATAACACTGAATTCGCAAAAATGATTAAAAAAACTATCATCTGCTCATATAAAAAATTCAACTACTTCCTAGTATCTATAATTCAAATCTAAAAACTAAAAAAATTCCAAGTTTAGGCTGCTGAATCTTGCACGCATTACACGACATGATGATATACAAAAAAGCATTAATGAAGTACGAATTCAAATATTAAAAACTAAAAAAGTTACAAGTTTAGGGTGCTGAATCTTGCACGCATTACACAACAGGATGATACACAAATCAACCTAAAACTACAAATGCAGAAATAAATCACTGAATTAAAATGCACAACTTTTACAACATCAAAAAGATGCATTCTTATCTACATCAAAGAAACATTTCTGAAAAAACTAGAATTACATATTAACTAACTAAATTTGCATCTATACCAAACTAAACTTGCATACCTAAAAAACTGGATTTGCATTAAAAACTATAAATAGCTATATGAACTTGCATCCTCATCATAGTTCTTGATATAGTAGCATTCCTTGTTCAAAAGCAAGTACTACTATCATTCCTTATAATTGCTTCATGTTCTTTGAACTATTATTAGTTAAACTACAGTCAAGCGCAGGCTTTCGTTGGTGCTATTATTAGTTGAACTTAAATCAAGTGGAGGACACCACCGTGAAAAAATGCAAAATTCTATAAACAAAAAAAAACTAAAATTGCACATCAATAGAACTACACTTGTACTTGTTGCCAAATAGCGACATGTTACAAAATAAGTATTAAAAAAATATATTGTTAACTACACTTGTGCTTTATATTAAGTGTGCCCTGAAAATATATTGTTTTCTACTATATATTGTTAACCTGTAAGATTAAATGGATACTACTGAAAAGGATCAAAGAAAAAAATTGCAGTCCCTACTGTAATTGTCAACCACAATTTCTAATACAGCAGATTAGCAATCACATCCACTCCAAATTTAAAATAGTAGAGTGACCCATCCACTCCAAATTTCAAACTAGCACACAGAGGCATATTTCATAATCACATCACACATCACCATCTCGGTCAGTTAAACCACAGCAACCAACCCAACCACACTTGACAACCAGCCCAACTACAACAAAACGCAGTCAAAACAGAAAAAACAAAACACGCATCTCAAAGCATGATCCAGCGGCCCAGAAAACAACTGACGCAAAACTGAAAACTCTGCTGACTGAAAGGTAGCTATTTCGGCATACGTGTCTAGCTCCACGGTCTAGCTGTTCACGAGCGGTCGCTGCACTCCTCAGAGAAAGAGACAAAGAAACTTTATTTTTATTTTTATTTTTACTTTTTAGAATGAAGGCTCAAAAAGAGCCCGGCTTTGAATTAACAAAGCCATCAACCGGTCAGGAGTACAAGAACAAGATCACCACACAACATCGGCCAAACGATACAAGGGGGGCTGCAAGAACAGCTTACGACGCTACACCCACATCCAGCAAACGAAAGATTAACTATGGAGAACTGCTAGTTGAGGATAAGCCCACTACAGCAAGGCACCAATACGACTATGAGTGAAGCCTCGAGGATCAGCAACCGGCAGAGGAATCGAACACAGGACTGGAAACCAGCAGAGGAGATGACCCAACACCTGCCCTCTCTAACATCGAAGGGGATCCCTTCCCCTCGCCTAGGCTCGAAGGCGAAGCATCGTGGAATGTAGATACGCTCACCCGAGAGCTAGAACAATGGTTGGTCTCGAGTCTGGGCCAGCCACGGAGCACGACCACAAGTCGGAGCACACACACATCAGCAGCACCGCAGACACCGAAGGAGGCCAATAGTAGAGGGTAAGCCACCGGAAGAGTTGCCGAAGTGAAGGAGCTACCGAGCCACAGAGACTCGATAGACACTAGCCGCCCACCTACAAGCTGCTGCACACAACCCCAAAGCACCAATCTTCCCCAGGCGGCACCTCCAAGGAGGACACGATGCACCTGGCGCCGCCGCCGCCCATCCAGCCGGGATTCGAGCTTTCGCCCGGGAAGATTGGCCGGGGTGTGGAGGGGAGCCCACAACGGCGACTCCAGGGAGTAGAACGACGCCAAAAAGGCGCCGCCGCCGCCGTGTTGGAAAAAACCAAACAGGGGTTTCCCCCGGGCTCTGCCCACACCACCAGTTTGGGGAGCACCCCGCCGGCACCGGATCCAGCGGCCAGAGGCCCCAAATCGAACGAGCCAGCGGAGGAAGAGAGCAGAGAGGGGGAGCCTGACCTTCAGATCTGGAGCAGAGGAAGGATAACCTCGCCGCCCCACGGCCGCAATCTGCCTGCTCCTCGCCGCCCGAGCAGCCGAGGAAGCCGGCCCGCACCTCCCGCGCACGCCGCCAGCCGGAGACGGCGCCGCCTCGCCGCCAAGGGCCGCCGCCCTGGATCCGGAGGCCTTCACGAGAGAGAAGCGACGGAGACCTCGCCGCCACCGTCATCGGCAGCCGCACAAGCGCTGCCCGGCGACCGCCTCGGGTGACGGCAAGGGAGGGAGGGAGGATGGAGAGGGGCGGCGCCGGGGAAACCCTAGACGCCCTCGAGCCGCCCTTGGGAGGGCAGCGCGAGGGAGAGGGGGGGGGGGGGGGGGGCAGAGAAACTAGGCCATGCATGTAGCTTACATGCAAAACCAATCATGCATGCATCATCGTATACCATTCCTTTTCTCACGCAATCTTCCAGTCTTTCACTAATTTGTCTTAGTTGTCTCTTTCTCATCCAACCCATGTCATGTAGATGTAGTGATGTAGGGAGTACATACTATCCTACTACCTTATATTGGCTAGTATCACTTCATGGTAATATATAGTTGAATCATGCAAATATGTACTAAGCCGCCTCCAATTAATCATCCAATATATATGCACAACGTCACCATGGAACGCCGAGGCAATGTGGCTTGCCTGGTGCCCGGCCTCGTGGTTGGCATGGATGTTGAAGCGGCGTCTTCGGATATGGTTGTAGGGTGCCGGCTCCGGGTTGCTAGGGCGACGGAGCTGGCGGCTCGCCTAGTGTGCGGCCTTGGGGTCGAGCTGTGCATAGTTGATGACAGTTTTCTGCTAGTTTTCCTTAGTAGCTTGCTAATTCTTCTTGTTTTACGTGAAAAAGCAGAGCTCCTGCTGGTTCCTCAAAAGAAAAAAATCCGTTAGCATGAAGAAACGATGCAAGTATGGAATCCGGAGACAGTTTTACAGACACCCATGCTCCAAGGATGAAATTCACTGGATGGCACAGATAATATGAAGCTGGTCACGTGCATAGGTTTCCCGGGGAACAAGAACAATGAAGGGCCTGTAGCTAGATGCCATAGTAGCAGTAGTGTGATCTAGACCTGCAAGCCGGTGTGAATATATGTGGATCACCGGACGGAACAGTTAATTGAATTTGAATCAGAATGAAAGGTGTCGGATGATTCATATACATCGATGGCGACAAAACGCCGTGGTCGATCACAGAAAAAATATCGTGTGGTCGATCGGTCGGGACCATCCATGCACATGCATACACGAAGGAATGTACACGTACGCATGCACACAGGCAGGCATTGCTTTCTCCATCCCGATTTCGATTTCCATCTCTTAGAGTTACCGGTTACTTAGGTGGACTGTTGACGGAGCCCGGCCGACCATGTAGTAGACTAGCTACTACTCCCTCTGTTTCTAAATATAAGTATTTTTAGAGATTACAATACAGAGTATATATGAAGCAAAATAAGTGTATTTATGCTTTAATATATATTTATATACATCTGTATGTAGTCCGTATTAAAGTCTCTAAAAGTCTTGTATTTAGAAACGAAGGAAGTACATGTTTCGTTGCCCGTTGCATGCATAGGTACGTGTCAATATATACTATACAAACGTAGGTGCAGTTGACGCCTAACGTTCAATGTGTTGTGCATGCATGCATGCGCTCCACTAGTCAACAAAACTAATCATGCATGCATACATCATCCATCGATCACAAGGCAAATTGGCAAGGCAGACCGTACGTTTTTTTTTTTATTGAGTTGGACAGTGTAGACCATAGTGACAAGACCCACAGACAAAGGTGGTACCTGAGCTGCATCTGCATGCATGCACTACTTTTCAAATCAACTTTGCAGATTATGCACTATCGGACGCCCATCATTACTTTGTGTTCTTAATTAATTCCTCTTTTGAGGTTAGTTGTCCGGCCTTGATGTGCTTACTTGTTTCAACGACCGCCGGCAGGTGGCTCTGAGAGCGACAGGGCATTCTCGTCGCGTTAGAGCGCTTTTTTAGTCGGCACTGCATGTATGTACGTGCAGCTGGTCCTTCCCACACCTACGTTTGCCTCCATGCATGCCGGGCCAGCCCATTTTTGTACTCATGCTGTCAATCTTCCTCAAAAATGAAAATAAAAATCTGAAGGCCAAAAGACTAGCGTGAACCATTACAAAAACATCCGTGCAGAAATTGAACAATACATTCAAATTCTGGTGGGGGGGGGGAGGAAGTCCTTTTCCTTCTACATCTACCGGCGGTGCACCCTAAAGAAAGCTCACTGCCTCACTAGGCCTCCCTCTCAAAGGAGGAAACTAGTTTAAATCTTGTAGCGTGTAGAAGCAGTGGCGAGAAGTGGTTAATATAAACCAGAAGACGCTAGTGGCCACGATCTGTGTATCAAATCGCCGCCATGGAGAAGAAAACACCCAGGGTCTACAGACGGCCCCATTTCCGGCAAGATGAAGTTGGGGAACAAGAAGCTCACAAATTCCCCAATGTGGCCAAGGTTGGCCACCCTTCTTCGGTCAGAATTCGAGCAGCAGAATCAGGACGCACTGGACATTGTCCGCTCTGCTGGCAGCGCGACCAGTAAAAACCTGCAAAAAAAGCCAAACCTGGAGAACCAGATCTGGGGACAGACCATCTTATGCACGCCTTCCAATGATATGAAGAAGTATCGCTGGAATGTAGGCGTGGCGGGGAGATGTTATTGCATGTAGACGGCAACAGCATGGTCTTGCCACCGCCGAATGGTGACAAACCCTACCATGACAAAACCGAAGCCCTAGGGTCCTCACCCCCTCCCGTCGCTGGAGCGACATAATGAGTGAGAGGGCGCCCGTACTTATCGCCGAAGAGTAGGGTAGATCATACACCACCGCCGAATGTCTCCTAGGTCAAGGAGCAGGAGGGGAAACAGTGCCCGTACTTATTAAATTTCATTTCGTTCAAAAGAGACAAAATAAATACGTACTACACCCAGGGGCGGAGCCAAGATGAAATGCGAGAGGGGGCAAAGATGTAGTATAATTTTTTTTTTCCAGAGAATTATATACGAACTAATGGCTAGATCACTTAAAACCCCAACCACACAAGCACATATATAGTGTGTAAGAAGCAAAGTCATATATTTCATGAATATACTTATGAAAAGTTCATTCCCAAAGTAAATGTAAACTAACCACTTAAGGCACAAAAACTTGAGAAATCAATATGTCGTTCCTTTTTATTCATACGCCCCAAATTTCTAAGCTTCAAGCTGCATGAAAAAGAAACATCTTTAAATATGAGAGAATGTAAATACTGATAAATAAATAAAATAAGCTTGAGAACATTACCTCCTTCCGTTTCATCCCACGTCGGCTTTTCGCATGAAAGCGTTTAACTATCACCTCATTAGTAATATTATCTATCATTTCCTTTTCTACGAAGCAAATAAGGCTATTGCTCAAATAATCATCACCCATCTTGTTACGTAATTATCAATTCATACATTACAAATTTACAATCTATATATGTACACAGGATATTTGATACATTTACTACTGAACAAAATAAAGATATAGAAATTAGAAGGAAAAGGCCAAGAAAACTGAACCTAGGGCTTACCTTGATTGATCAGCGCGACAGCGTCCACAGATTCTTTCCTGCCGGTGCAGAACGGCCGGACCCGAACGACGTGCACCGTGCAAAACTGCGAATTGAGGATGGCCGCCGGAGTGGCGTCGTGTAGTGTAGGTGCCGCGTACAGCCGTGGACTGCAAGCGTCGGCGGCTTCGATGCGTCAATCAGTCAAGGCGGCAGGCGGCGAACTCGTGATCTCCTGATTTCCCGAAGGCGATGTGCGTTTCCAGCGAATTGGGCAGCAGCCTGCTTGTATTCTATTTAGATGGGCTGCTGGGCTAGCTATTATTTCCTATACATGGACGTGGGCTTGAAATATATGACAGAAAACTGAGAGTAGAGGGGGCAAACACCTTGAGCTGAGCGGGGGCAACATTGGACATACTGGGCCTGGTATAAAAGGGCCCAAAAAACGAGTGGGGGCATTCGCCCCCACAACCCAGTACGTAGATTCGCCCCTGACTACACCTTATATTTTTTACACTAGGGAAAACTACTTCCACCGTGAATGTTTTACTGCACATGCTAGTTTTTCTAGATAATTGTGGACAGACAAGTTATTCTTGGAGACATTTCTCCAAAATGCCATTATGCAAATGGATATTTTTTAGATGAACGTGCGTTATAAGTGATTTCTGTGTGTTTTTCTGTATTTCTTTAGTGCAGTTCACTTTTGAGGCATTTTCTCCAACGCCTCATTATAATTAAGCTTTCTTTTGAGGCTTTTTTCGGTGTTCCTTATAAGACAATGTTTTGAGGGTGTGAAAAGAAAAAAAAGTACAAAACCGATAGACTACTTATACGTGATTTTGAGGTATTTTTATTAGAAACACCATTAGAGCATCTGCAATAAGACATAACAAATGGGCCCTCAAACGCCTATAGAATTGCCCGGGTACGTCCGCGGCCACTGAACGGGCAGCCGTCAATTTTCTTCCCTGCATCCACATATCTTATAGTTCCAGTCTTAAAACCATAGAAAGCATGCAAGGGAATGATCTATCTACTACGTAGATTAACTACCGTACACTATCATACTCGTTGTCCTCATCAGAGATGAGATAATAATATTTATCTATGTGCTCTCTTCCATCATGTGTGGACAACGAACACTGCATTGTATAGAAAGAAAAGTGTCACACCTTTTATATAGACTACAATCTTTTACATAGAATACAATCTGCCTACTTGCTTTGTGTCGCACTACCAGCACTCCACCCTTAAAGCTAAACATTATGTCACTCACAATTCCGAAGTTTATTTGTCCAAATACGAATTTGATATGATTCTAATGTTCCTACTTCAGTTTTGAAATGTATGTCCGCCCCTTATAGAGATATAAGAGGTTTGTATTTTTGTGTGTGGTATGGTCAGCATGGTTGGTGGTTGAACTTTGTATACACAGGGGTTTGTAGGGAGACACTATTCGAGTAGAATCCGCAATGCATTCCGTATATAATGTGACTACTTTTTATGTTACCATGAATCTCCAATGCTGAACATCATCATAATGATTATGAGCTTGCGCACATTAAAAGAATAAAGCAGAACAGTGTCATGGCTGTCAAACTTGGCATTAAGAGACTGAGATTCAGTCTAGATGCAATGCAATGCACACGCTTTCCACCTATAGATTCATGTTCAGAATATGATCCTAAAAATGATTCTGAGCTAGAGGGAGACCTAAGTCAATGTAGCTTCCTAGTGGAGGAGTCAGAGGCAGATGCCCTATCTTATTACACCTATAAATGTGCTTGCTCTAATTTTCCAAGGTTATATTGGTCGCACATATCTTACAAATGATGCTTTAAATTGCTTCTATTTTGTTACATTGTCATTTGGTTAGTTTACATATCGTTTATGTGAATATGACACGCATATCCATTTTCAGTACATATTCCATCTGTCGTCATACCATATTTCTCCATTCAAATGTTGTTCTTATGTATCAGACATTCAAAAGGAAGAGGGTGATTGCTGATCGTGAAGGAGCACGAAAAAATATTTATAAAAGGTAGTGACACCTGATAAATCAAATAGCCCATTAGATGTAATGGCAATATCACTAGACTCACAGAACACAACCCCAACTCTAGCAGACTCTAGCCCTACAGCACTGGCCATCTCTGATGGCCCAACTCAGCAGACCTCAACTGCAACAAACATTATGACGATGCCAGTTGACATAGCACCAGCTCTATGACGCAAAACCCCCATTCCAGCAAAGAGTACACCAAATCCAGTTGCCAAATCCCTTTTCGAACGAGAGAAAGCCCCAATTGCAGCAAATAGGACCCCTGTTCCACTTGTTCCCAGTTTAGAAGATGAAGCTTTTATTGTTGTCAGGAACTTTGTGCGCATCTTTCCTTCATGGAAAGATTATACCACATACCAAGAACAATTTCCAATCTTCCTCCGTAACTTATGTGTAAGTAATGTACTAATGTTATTCATGGTAATTAGTGCCTATGTTTCTGCTGACAGAAGACAACATTTCATTCTTTTAAATAGGCGAGGACCAAACTGGATAGTCAAGACGAACAAGGCATGGTTGCACATTTGAAGAACGCGTTGATGAAGTATTGTTGCTACCTGAGGCAAGCGCACTTCGGTGGCAAGCCTCTAAACAAAATTTCTGTAAAGTCTCCGGTGCTACATTTAGTAGGCAGTGACTGGAATATTCTTGTTACACATTGGTCTCGTCTGCAGCATAAGGTACTGTCTGTGATATCACATCACAATTTGAACTACATTTTTGCATGTGCCTTACCCTCTGACTTGTACGAAAACTGTTTACAGAAGAATATTCATTCTCATGGGACCACATAATCTCAAAACTATACTGCACACTACATTGCTCTTGTGAGTACCTCTTGCCCTGGATCACCATACTTACTTTCATAGCTGGTTGATTATGCATCATCACTGCACATGTTAGCCTCTTTATCCTCCATTTGGTGGACATTATAAGATCTGTATTGACTCTTACATAAATTTAGAATCAACCCAATGCTTTTGAAGAGGTTTAGCTCTGCAGTCCTCCTATAAGGATCAAACGTCTTGTATCACTATACTTAGATTAACAGCTACTCCCTCCGTACCAAAATATAATAACGTTTTGTATAGTACACCAGTGTAAAAACACTCTTGTATTATGGGAAGAAGGGATTGGTTCATTGTGTAGCATTACTCTACATCTTATCTCCCTCGCCCACCATTTACTAAAAAGTATCAGATCTATATTTAACCTTACCAAAAAGTTGAATACACGGACAATGTCAGTGCAGAAGTGCAGCCCATTGCTCTTGTCAGTACATTTTGTCCTGTAACACTTGTACTTACATCGATAGGTAGTTGATTATGTAGCATCAAACTGCATCTTATCTATAGTATCATCTATCCCTTCGAGTATTATCATATCTACAATTACTCTACAAAATGTAGAGCACATGCAATGCTTATGAAGAAGATTATGTGCTGAAATTCTTGAGTTATCCTTCCCTTGACATGGAGAAGGGAATTATAGAACCGGTGTTAACTGTTAATGTAAGTCGGTCCTTCTAAAGCCTTTATCCATAACTACTATTTATTTTGCTCATACTCCATATCGCCAACTGCTGTATAGTTGCTGTTTCTATCAAAATGCATGTTCGCAATAACTGTAAGTTCCAAGTTTTAGTCGTAAAACCAAATTCCATATTCATACCATGCACATTACTCAACATAAATCCAGTGATTTTCTTTAGCCCTGCATGTATGCTTGTTTTTCTTGACCTATAATCCAGTGTGTGGTGAAGTGCTACCTCTTGAGCACTGCGTTGGTTTTCCCTTGAAGTGGAAAGGGTGATGCAGTAAAGTAGCGTAAGTATTGCCCTCAGTTTTTTAGAACCAAGGTATCAATCTAGTAGGAGATCACGCGCAAGTCCCACGCACCTACACAAACAAATAAGAACCTCTCAACCAACGCGATAAAGGGGTTGTCAATCCCTTCACGGTCACTTACGAGAGTGAGATCTGATAGATATGATAAGATAATATTTTTGGTATCTCTATGATAAAGATGCAAAGTAAAATAAACGGTAATAAAAATAGCTAAGTGTTGGAAGATTAATATGATGGAAAATAGACCCGGGGGCCATAGGTTTCACTAGTGGCTTCTCTCAAGAGCATAAGTATTACGGTGGGTAAACGAATTACTGTCGAGCAATTGATAGAATTGAGCATAGTTATGAGAATATCTAGGTATGATCATGTATATAGGCATCACGTCCGCGACAAGTAGACCGAAACGATTCTGCATCTACTACTATTACTCCACACATCGACCGCTATCCAGCATGCATCTAGAGTATTAAGTTCATAAGAACAGAGTAATGCTTTAAATGAGATGACATGATGTAGAGGGATAAACTCATGCAATATGATATAAAACCCATCTTTTTATCCTCGATGGCAACAATACAATACGTGTCATTTCCCCTACTGTCACTGGGATTGAGCACCGCAAGATTGAACCCAAAGCTAAGCACTTCTCCCATTGCAAGAAAGATCAATCTAGTAGGCCAAACCAAACTGATAATTCGAAGAGACTTGCAAAGATAACCAATCATACATAAAAGAATTCAGAGGAGATTCAAATATTGTTCATAGATAAACTTGATCATAAACCCAAAATTCATCGGATCTCGACAAACACACCGCAAAAGAAGATTGCATCGAATAGATCTCCAAGAAGATCGAGGAGAACTTTGTATTGAGATCCACAGAGAGAGAAGAAGCCATCTAGCTAATAACTATGGACCCGAATGTCTGAGGTAAACTACTCACACATCATCAGAGAGGCTATGGTGTTGATGTAGAAGCCCTCCGTGATCAACGCCCCCTCCGGCGGAGCGCCGGAAAAGGCCCCAAGATGGGATCTCACGGGTACAGAAGGTTGCGGCGGTGGAAATAGGGTTTTGGCTCTGTCTCTGATGGTTTGGGGGTACGTAGGTATATATAGGAGGAACAAGTACGTTAGTGGAGCAACGTGGGCCCCACGAGGGTGGAGGGCGCGCCTGGGGGGGGGGGGGGTAGGCGCGCCCCCCTGCCTCGTGCTCTCCTCGTTGATTTCTTTTCGTAGACTCCAAGTCCTCTGGATCACGTTTTTTCCGAAAATCACGTTCCCGAAGGTTTCATACCTTTTGGACTCCGTTTGATATCCCTTTTCTGCGGAACACTGAAATAGGCAAAAAACAGTAATTTGGGCTGGGCCTCCGGTTAATAGGTTAGTCCCAAAAATAATATAAAAGTGTATAATAAAGCCCATTAAACATCCAAAACATAACAAATATAGCATGGAACAGTAAAAAATTATAGATACGTTGGAGACGTATCAAGCACCCCAAGCTTAATTCATGCTCGTCCTCGAGTAGGTAAATGATAAAAACAGAATTTTTGATGTGGAATGCTACTTAGCATAATTTTCAATGCAATTCTCTTAATTGTGGTATGAATATTCAGATCTGAAAGATTCAAGACAGAAGTTTAATATTGACATAAAAATAATAATACTTCAAGCATACTAACTAAGCAATTATGTCTTCTCAAAATAACATGTCCAAAGAAAGGTATCCCTACAAAATCATATAGTCTGGCTATGCTCTATCTTCATCACACAAAGTATTAAATCATGCACAACCCCGATGACAAGCCAAGCAATTGTTTCATACTTTTGGTGTTCTCAAACCTTTTCAATCTTTACGCAATACATGAGCGTGAGCCATGAACATAGCACTATATGTGGAATAGAATGGTGGTTGTGGAGAAGACAAGAAAGGAGAAGATAGTCTCACATCAACTAGGCGTATCAACGGGCTATGGAGATGCCCATCAATAGATATCAATGTGAGTGAGTAGGGATTGCCATGCAATGGATGCACTATAGCTATAAGTATATGAAAGCTCAACAAAAGAAACTAAGTGGGTGTGCATCCAACTCGCTTGCTCACGAAGACCTAGGGCATTTTGAGGAAGCCCATCGTTGGAATATACAAGCCAAGTTCTATAATGAAAAATTCCCACTAGTATATGAAAGTGATATCATAGGAGACTCTCTATCATGAAGATCATGGTGCTACTTTGAAGCACAAGTGTGGTAAAAGGATAGTAGCATTGTCCCTTCTCTCTTTTTCTCTCATTTTTTCTCTTTTTTTTCTTTGGGCCTTTTTTTTAATGGCCTCTTTTTTTCGTCCGGAGTCTCATCCCGACTTGTGGGGGAATCATAGTCTCCATCATCCTTTCCTCACTTGGGACAATGCTCTAATAATGATGATCATCACACTTTTATTTACTTTACAACTCAAGAATTACAACTCAAAACTTAGAACATAATATGACTCTATATGAATGCCTCTGGCGGTGTACCGGGATATGCAATGAATCAAGAGTGACATGTATGAAAGAACTATGAACGGTGGCTTTGCCACAAATACGATGTCAACTACATGATCATGCAAAGCAATATGACAATGATGGAGCGTGTCATAGTAAATGGAACGGTGGTAAGTTGCATGGCAAGATATCTCGGAATGGCTATGGAAATGCCATGATAGGTAGGTATGGTGGCTGTTTTGAGGAAGGTATATGGTGGGTGTATGATACCGGTGAAAAGTGCGCGGTATTAGAGAGGCTAGCAATGGTGGAAGGAAGAGAGTGCGTATAATCCATGGACTCAACATTAGTCATAAAGAACTCATATACTTGTTGAAAAAATCTACAAGTTATCAAAGCAAAGTATTACGCGCATGCTCCTAGGGGGATAGGTTGGTAGGAAAAGACCATCGCTCGTCCCCGACCGCCACTCATAAGGAAGACAATCAATAAATAAATCATGCTCCGACTTCATCACATAACGGTTCACCATACGTGCATGCTACGGGAATCACAAACTTTAACACAAGTATTTCTCAAATTCACAACTACTCAACTAGCATGACTCTAATATCACCATCTTCATATCTCAAAACAATTATCAAGCATCAAACTTCTCATATTCAACACACTCATAAGATTTTTTTTTACTAATCTTGGATGCCTATTATAATTAAGCAAATTACCATGCTGTTTTTTAGGACTCTCAAAATAATATAAGTGAAGCATGAGAGAACAATAGTTTCTATAAAACAAATCCACCACCGTGCTCTAAAAGATATAAGTGAAGCACTAGGGCAAAAACTATGTAGCTCAAAAGATATAAGTGAAGCACATAGAGTATTCTAATAAATTCCGAATCATGTGTGTCTCTCTCAAAAGTTGTGTACAGCAAGGATGATTGTGGTAAACTAAAAAGCAAAGACTCAAATCATACAAGACGCTCCAAGAAAAACACATATCATGTGGTGAATAAAAATATAGCTCCAAGTAAGTTACCGATGGACGAAGACGAAAGAGGGGATGCCTTCCGGGGAATCCCCAAGCTTTGGCTTTTTGGTGTCCTTAGATTATCTTGGGGTGCCATGGTCGATTAGGCTCTTCCCACTCCTTGTTCCATAATCCATCAAATGTTTTACCCAAAACTTGAAAACTTCACAACACAAAATTTAACAGAAATCTCGTGAGCTCCGTTAGCGAAAGAAAACAAAACACCACTTCAAGGTACTGTATTGAAATCATTCTTTATTTATTTTGGTGTTAAACCTACTGTATTCCAACTTCTATATGGTTTATAAACTATTTTACTAGCCATAGATTCATCAAAATAAGCAAACAACACACGAAAAACAGAATCTGTCAAAAACAGAACAGTCTGTAGTAATCTGTAACTAACGCAAACTTCTGGAACTCAGAAAAATCTACCAAAATAGGACGACCTAGAAAATTTGTTTATTGATCTACTGCAATTGGAATCAGTATTTTATCACGTTCTGGTGATTTTTAACAATTTTTTTCGTGAACAGAAAGTTTCTGGAATTTTCAGCAAGATCAAATAATTATCATCCAAGAAGATCCTATAGGTTTAACTTGGCACAAACACTAATTGAAACATAAAAACAAATCTAACCAGAGGCTAGATCAAATATTTATTCCTAAACAGAAGCAAAAAGCAAATAAACTAAAATAAAATTGGGTTGCCTCCCAACAAGCTCTATCGTTTAACGCCCCTAGCTAGGCATAAAAACAAGGATAGATCTAGGTATTGCCATCTTTGGTAGGCAATCCTTCAACAGAACACCTATAACCCGTAGGAAATTCTTTCTTCTTCTTGATGATCAAACTTTTGGGCAAGTGATCAAGGAATTCATTTGTATCAAACGGTTCCTTAATGATAGTAAAAAAAAATTGGGGTGAACACTTATTGATTTGAGATCCGCGGTTTCCTTACTAGAAGATTCACCCTTATTTTTAGGAACATACATAAGATTGGCAATTTTGGTTGAAGGATATGGAGTATTTCTAACGGAAGAAAAAGCGGACCCCAAGTTGGTAATAATACCCTCAAGCTTATCAATTCTAGTAGAATCTTGAACTATTCTTTCATTAACTATGGGTTCCTTCTCTTTAAAAATTTTCAAAGTGACTCCTACCTTGGATCCATATTGAGTAATTTGATTATGGATCTTTTTATCCAAATTCTCAATCAATTCCGTAGTGGCAACTTTATTTTCAATAATTTCCAGCCTTTGCATCACATGTTCCAAAGTTAACATAGTTCCATTAACCAAAAGAGGTCGTGAGCCAAACAAATCTATCATAGCATTATAAGAATCAAAAATATGTCTACCCAAGAAATTCCCTCCGGTAATGGTATCAAGAATATATCTATACCAAGGAGTGATGCCTACATAAAAATTGCGAAGAAGAATGGTAGTAGATTGCTTTTGGGTGGATCTATTTTGAGCATTGCAGATTCTATACCAAGCATCATCTTCTAGATTTTCTCCCTCCCTATGTTTAAAATGAAGAACTTCATTCTCGGGGGATAAAGGGGTAGATAAAGGACTAGCCATAACGACGAAGCAAGCGAGAAACAAGCGAACGGAAAAGAGAGGGCGAATAAAGCAGCAAGGGTGAAGTGGGGGAGAGGAAAACGAGAGGCAAATGGCAAATAATGTAATGCGAGGGATAAGAGTTTGTGATGGGTATTTGGTATGTCTTGACTTGACTTGGCGCGAATCTCCCCGGCAACGGCGCCAGAAATCCTTCTTGCTACCTCTTGAGCACTGCGTTGATTTTCCCTTGAAGAGGAAAGGGTGATGCAGTAAAGTAGCGTAAGTATTTCCCTCAGTTTTTGAGAACCAAGGTATCAATCCAGTAGGAGATCACGCGCAAGTCCCACGCACCTACACAAACAAATAAGAACCTCGCAACCAACGCGATAAAGGGGTTGTCAATCCCTTCACGGTCACTTACGAGAGTGATATCTGATAGATATGATAAGATAATATTTTTGGTATTTTATGATAAAGATGCAAAGTAAATAAACGGTAATAAAAATAGCTAAGTGTTGGAAGATTAATATGATGGACAATAGACCCGGGGGCCATAGGTTTCACTAGTGGCTTCTCTCAAGAGCATAAGTATTACGGTGGGTAAACGAATTACTGTCGAGCAATTGATAGAATTGAGCATAGTTATGAGAATATCTAGGTATGATCATGTATATAGGCATCACGTTCGCGACAAGTAGACCGAAACGATTCTGCATCTACTACTATTACTCCACACATCGACCACTATCCAGCATGCATCTAGAGTATTAAGTTCATAAGAACAGAGTAATGCTTTAAATGAGATGACATGATGTAGAGGGATAAACTCATGCAATATGATATAAACCCCATCTTTTTATCCTCGATGGCAAAAATACAATACGTGTCATTTCCCCTACTGTCACTGGGATTGAGCACCGCAAGATTGAACCCAAAGCTAAGCACTTCTCCCATTGCAAGAAAGATCAATCTAGTAGGACAAACCAAACTGATAATTCGAAGAGACTTGCAAAGATAACCAATCATACATAAAAGAATTCAGAGGAGATTCAAATATTGTTCATAGATAAACTTGATCATAAACCCACAATTCATCGGATCTCGACAAACACACCGCAAAAGAAGACTACATCGAATAGATCTCCAAGAAGATCGAGGAGAACTTTGTATTGAGATCCAAAGAGAGAGAAGAAGCCATCTAGCTAATAACTATGGACCCGAAGGTCTGAGGTAAACTACTCAGACATCATCGGAGAGGCTATGGTGTTGATGTAGAAGCCCTCCGTGATCAATGCCCCCTCCGACGGAGCGCCGGAAAAGGCCCCAAGATGGGATCTCATGGATATAGAAGGTTGCGGCGGTGGAAATAGGGTTTTGGCTCTGTCTCTGATGGTTTGGGGGTATGTAGGTATATATATATGAGGAAGAAGTACGTCGGTGGAGCAACGTGGGCCCCACGAGGGTGGAGGGCGCGCCTGGGGGGTAGGCGCGCCCGTGCGTCGTGCTCTCCTCGTTGATTGCTTTACGTAGTCTCCAAGTCCTCTGGATCACGTTTGTTCCGAAAATCACGTTCCCAAAGGTTTCATTCCGTCTGGACTCCGTTTGATATCCCTTTTCTTTGAAACACTGAAATAGGCAAAAAAACAGCAATTTGGGCTGGGCCTCCGGTTAATAGGTTAGTCCCAAAAATAATATAAAAGTGTATAATAAAGCCCATTAAACATCCAAAACAGAATATAATATAGCATGGAACAATCAATAATTATAGATACGTTGGAGACGTATCATGAAGCATCCCACATTTGCACCTTGTCATTTCCTGCTTTATCTTACTGATCTGGCTGATGATATGAACAACATGCCATGCACATTAACTAAAAGAGATACAATGATTGTATTTTTGCCCTACATCTATGCTTGTTTTGTTAATATGGTAATCCAGTAGGCGTGGTGAAGCTCCCCGGATTATGAACAATGCCAAATTATGCTATTGACATTTTGAACTGTCACTTTATATTCTAATTTGAAATTGGATGGAATTGGCAGCGTAGTTACCATCTTTGTTTATATATGTGCAAAACCTATCCTCTCTCTGTTTGTTTCAGGGTGATATGCCTAATGGCATGCACAAGTCTACTAAAGCCTATGAGACAAACCCATCATATATTGCAGCAAAGAAGGGAAAACATTTTGAAGATAGAGAGACTACCCCAAAGTCATGTCTTGATGCAGTGTTCAAATTACTCGAGACTAGCAGTCACACAAGCTCACAGAATTCGCTACCTGAATCAGTTCGAATTCTTCAGTGTCAACTTCAAGCAGAAAGGCATTTTGCAACCCAACTTCTACATGAAGTCCAATCTCTAAGGAAGATCGCGAAGAACTCCAATGAGAATGTCATTGTGAAACAACTACAACTGGAAGATATGACCGACATGCTAGGCCGGTCTCACATCCTTGGTCAGCTGCTTGCGCAGCAGCTCCCGCACATGGCTAACGTTTGAACTATCTTGGAAGTGGTCTTGGTTCGGTATTACTTTGTTACGCTGCAATGGCAGCACCTTCGATGCCCAGTTTTTGTAATCTGCTTCATCGTTGCGCTTTATGATCGCTTGTGGCGAACTTTGATGCCTAGTGAATGTAATATACCCAAAATCCTTTGTTGTATAGTGTAGGTTTTTTCTAAGTTACCATGTTGTAAAAAAAAATTGTACAGGATAGGTTTGTTCTTAACTCCTAGTTATCATATATACCATCATTCGCTATCTGAAAAAAGGCAAAAATCTGATGGAGACGACCGAGTCGAAACATTCGCCTCTAACAGGCCTGCATTTCAGCGGACCACAATTCGGCCGGCCGGCAACTTACTTGGGCCTGCGCTCACCGGCCATTTGGGCCCTTCATGGGCACGGTGCGCCAGGCCCATCACTCGCATGGGCCTTTGTTGGGCCCAACGTTTAGTTGGGCCTTTAGTAGACCCAATGTTTAGTTGGGCCCATGTAGCTTCGGGCCATTAACAAGCTGAATATTCTGCTGGCGTCTTACGGCCCAGAAGACACCATGAGCCTTTAGCAGGCCAAAATGCATGTTGGGCCTCAATTTTAAATAGTCGTCCATGGGCCTTTAGCAGGCTGAAATATACACCGGGCTATTATTGGCCTAGTAATATGACGGACCGTTACCAGGCCGAAACATATCTCAGGCCTTGGTTGGCCCACTGATATCATGGGCCTTTAAGAGGCCGAAATCTTAGTAGAGGCCCCAACGGGCCGAATTATATGACAGGCCTTTAACATGCCCAAAGTCAGGTTGGGTCGAACTATTGCCATCCTGATCACAGGTCGTTAATGGGACGGATGTCACGTCGGACCATATATGGCCCATGGGCAGCAAGGGTCATTAAATGGGCCCATGTCTACGTCAGACCTCTAATAGGTCGTAAACTCACTAGGCCATATGGGGCCCAAAGACTAAGCGAATAATTAATGGGCCAGATCTGGCGGTGGGCAGTAAATGGGCCATGTTTAAGCAGGCCGTTAGTGGGCCAGACCACTAGTACCTGAGTAAATCATACGGGCCTTTGACTGGGCCGGCCTTTTTAATCTATATGGGCCTCTATTGGGCCGTCCCATGTGTTGACGTATCATAGGCACGTCTCCTCCATTGGGTGGATGACATCTGTGTAGGAGATATGCCCTAGAGGCAATAATAAATGCTATTATTTATCTCCATGTTCATAATTATGTTTATGTTCCATGCTATAACTGCTATGGTTCTCGAGTCTGCAATAACACCAGGCTCGGAGGAAGACTCATATGCACGTGTGGAATAATAAACGGTAAAATGTATTCCTAGTCTCGCCTCTAAGACTAGCTCATGTGTTGCATGATGGTTCTGTTTTCCTGATCATGGGCATGACCATGCCGGCAACTTTGAGGGCACAATGTTAGGAGAACACTTGTGTTGAATCGACCCGAATTGATGTTATGCTATGAGATACATTCGTCACAAGTTAATCGTTGATAACACAGAGATAGTTAATGTTTGCGTAATTCCTTAGACCATGAGAGTATCGAGTTGCTTCATGAACTTTGGGGTTTGTTAAACGTCATCCGTAACTGGATGGCTATTACAGCGGCTTACGGGTTCATGGGAAAGTATGTCAAGTAACTTGATAGCTCAAGATTGGGATTTTCTCCTCCGACGATGGAGAGATATCTCTGGGCCCTCTCGGTGTGACGGTATCCATCATTGTCCGGCCAGACACAGTGTGATTTGATCACAGGGATGCCGGAACACGGAAACAAGAAAAGAGAACAAAACCGATAACGAGGTAACTAGCATAGTGGACAAGTTGTTCATCCACGGGGATGCAAGTAAATCTCACCTCGGGTATTTGTAACATATCGCGAAACAACAGGAATAGCACACGGCAACTGGAGGTTCACTTGAATATTCATTCGTGTGGGTATAGGGGTCAATATGGGTGTCCATGGCTGCGATGTTGATCATTGATCGGAAAGGGTTCCGGTCATGTCTATACTTCACCGAACCTATAGGGTCACACGCTTAAGGGTCATCTATCTGCTAAATACTAGACAGGGAGTCTGAGAGAAATTCGCCGAAAAAGTTTCGGAGACAACGAAAGAGTTCCGGAGAGAGAATAGCGAAATAGTTTCGTAAAACCGAAAAGTTGTTTCAGGGTATACCATTAAGTCAAATTGGTTTCGGGACACGCCTGATAATTCTTGGGCGGTGCCAGAATTATTCTAGAAACTTCTGGGAATTTTTCGGGATAAAAACCGGAAATGTTCCGGAGCTGCTGGTACCAGTTTGGTTGCTTTTCGCAGATGAAATTCACTAATCCGAAATTGTTTCGAAACGAATCCAAAATCAGTGGGTACTGGAATTATTCTAAGACCCACAGAAATATTTTCGGATTTAATGGACGAGAAAAACTGTGTTCATGAATAGTGAAAACGCATTCTTGTTTGCTTTTCGCAGATGAAAATCACTAATCCGGGATTGTTCTGGAACGCATCGAAAATTATTTTAGTGGGTACTAGAAATGTTCTAGGCCCACATAAATATTTTCGGTTCGAACGGACGTTGAAAAATGTCGTCATGAATAGTGAAAGTGCTTTTTGCTTGGCTTCTTGGAGAAGCCAGCTTGAGGGCCTTTTGGTATTTTCCCCTTGGCTTCTTGGAGAAGCCACCCATGGGCTTCGCATATAAATAGGGGTGGAGGAGGCTGCCTAAAGACTCACTCTTTCTCACATACAAGTGCCATGCAATGATCCGGCTTCTCTCTCCCTCCCGCGAAATAGTTTCGTAGAGCCGAAAGGGTGTCTGGGTTCCGGCAGGAACTAGTTCTGGACGGCGAAGCCCTGTCGGATAGATCACACCGTATGTGTGCAACCCCATAGAGAGGTCGTAGTTTTGATCTTTGCGCACGAGGGGCTGTTTTGAGAGTGCCTCCAGAAGGGCTGTCCAAGTGCGTGTCTGACTTCTGTGAGTCCTCCCAAAGGGTTGTCCGAGTGACCGTCCAAGTTTTGAGAGTGCCTCCCGAAGGGCTGTCCGTGACACCGTCCGAGGGACTGTCCGACCGCCTCCCGGAGGGCTGTCCGTGGGGCGGATGAGGGAGTACATCCTCGCGGTTGGGAGGTTGTAAATCCTAGCTACGGGGATCTGCACCACCGATGGTCATCGACTCTACTTCCGCTGCGCTATGAGTCGGTAACGAAAAAGATCAAACCTTGTATGCAATCTCCATAGTGGTCCTGGACTGGTGCTTAGGTCGGAAAGTTTTGTTTTCTGCTGCATTCCCCTACAGTGGCATCATGAGCCGTGCTATGCGTAGATGCAGGTTGCGATCTAGAATACATAGAGATGTATGGGTGTTGCACAATATAATTAGGTAGTAGATGAGTTCTATTACTGAAAATTATTTGTGCGGGTAGCAGATGAAATCTGTTACCCGATGTTCCTGTTGCTTCCCTTGAATTTGCATAATCTTGATCTTGACGGCATGGTGGAATCTGACAAAGTACTGGCAATCCGCGATCCTTTCATGCTGCTCCTGAGTATGATGATTGACAGATCAACGAAGTGCTAACAGTTCTTTGGGTTCCACCGTAGTTAAAGAAAGATGGATGTTTCGCAGACAAAAGGGCAATGCAGATATGATCTGCACGGGGGTCATGCGTATGACGAAGTTTAGTATGGGGTTTCAGTATTTATTATCTCATGCTTCATACACCCCGCAAAGTTAATCTAGCGACTTGAATTATCATACTTGATGATGGACGTTGGTAGCTTCGGTTTGTTTCGAAACCTTAGAAGCCACGAAAAACAAGTTTTTGCATGAACCGATTAGAGGCGTCTAACTTGGTTTTGCAGGAGGGTTTGCATGTGCATGTGATGTGGTATAGCAGTGCTCATAATAATTTGATTATGTATGAGATGACTATATACTGTAAATTTATTAAACATGACCTGCGTGTCATGATTCAGCATGATGGCTGGAGCCATATGATTGTCACTTTAATGACCTGTGAGTCAACCTTAAGTAATGCACTTATTTTATTAGCTATAGAGATAGCAATATTATCTGGTGCATCGACAAGGTGGTGGCAATCTTCGCGAAGGTGAACACCTACGCAAATGCCGAAGACGAAGAAATGAAAGACTTCTCCGTCGGAAAGGGCTATTCCATATCATGCTATTATGAATTGCCTGAGATGTTTATCCCTTATGATGCACCCTTCTTGATTGCACGGTAGTCGCTTTTTATTAGGGTGATCTCTCACAAAACTATCAAGTAGTTAGTGCTCTCCCAAGTGTAGCACCGTCACGGCACCTATCTCTTTGGGGTATCACATGGATGCATGGGTACAAACGATTAGAGAAGTGTGAGGTGGGTGAGTTGAGACCTCGCAGCGAGATCACTTGGTTGTCTTGATGTTCAGGCATGAAGTTCATGAGCTCGGAACACGCGCATCGTAAGATGAACAAGAGTCACATAAAGATGTGATTGGCAAGTTGGCCTACCGATTGCAATTCTTGTCACTTGAGATGGATGCATCCTAGGCGTTGAATTGTAATATGGGTCTTGTATCACTCACAATCAATTATGAGAGATATTAATTTGACTGGGACCGCACTGTAGAATTGACTTATTTAAATTCTCAGTGCAATTAATGTTGAACACCGTCTAAGTGTGATTAGCATAACAGTTATAGAATAATGGCTCGTGTTTCCACCTTCCCTATTAAAATTGAATAGTTGTTAACTATCTGGTTAAAACTTTACGATTGGTAACGTAATGTGAGGATTGTCCTCAAGAGTGTTGAGAAGGACTTTGTCCTGTCGCATGCTTTCTGTATACTCCCGCTAAATGCTATGGATGATGAGACTCTCGTCCTTCGATCCAAAAGGTAGAATTCCATTACGGTCAAGTGCAATATGTTTGCTTCCATGAGACCCGAACTTTGAAAGTTTTGGGATAGCTATGAGATATTCATGGAATTGAAAATCATTTTCGGACACAAACAAAAGCTAAAAGACATGTGATGTCCAAAGCAATGTTTGTTTAGCAAACTATTAGTAAAAGTGTTTACTATGCATTTGACTAATACAAGAGGGATCCAGAAGAATGCCTGTCATATGATGACGGTGAACAAAACAACAACTTAAAGAGAAAGGAAGTGTCCGAAGGGTGTTAGTGTGACTTACACGCCTAAGAAGTCCGGGGCTAACGGCACTCTTAAGTTGGGTGCTTATTTTGAGAGTAGGAGAAATACTAAAAGATAAACTGTTAGAAGTATAAAGGCAAAAAGAGTGAAGACTGGAATGTCCAGCTCATGTATGAAAGTCATACAAGTTATTGATGTTTAGGAAGGTTGGTCAAAAGACATAATTCTTGGGTATTGTGATTAAAAGTTGATCACAGGAATAACCATTCGATTGCATTCTCTTGCAACTCGATACAAGAACTACTACGACCTGAATAACTTGCCGGAGTGAGGTTTAGATACGCGTTGGGAACATAGTAAAAGTTACTATACCTTCCATCGGCGTATTCCTGTGTATTTATTTTCATAATTCATTATAGATTTTTACACACTCTAGCCCATTGCCTAATGTATCTTGCAAGAAGGTTGTTCATAAGAGAACTTTTGATGTTCGGCGTTATGAATAACATGAAGGGCCATGCTTCCATCCAAGATGGGATGTATGTTATGAATATTGATGGTAAAATAATACATCCATAACACTGACGCTAAATGTCGCAAGACTAATAGAATACCACACATGTGTGGCACTGAATTTGGTCACATTGGAGAAACCCACATGGAAAAATTCCATTATGATGGATTTTGAAGTCGTTTGATTTTGAATCATCTGACACCCACATGGAAAAATTCCGTTATGATGGAGAAGTCATTTGATTTTGAATCATCTGACACTTGCAACTTTCCTCCGAAAAGTTAAGTGACTGAAATACCTTTCACAGGCCATAAGGAATGAGCAACAAAATTATTGGTGATCATACATTTTGATGTGTGTAGTTCAATAAATGTTGTTGCAAGTAGTGGATTTATCTATCTTCAGAAATGAGTCAAGTAGATATATGGATATTTGCTTGATGAGACGTATGTCTGGATATTTTGAAATCATTCGAAAGGTTTTCAAAAATGAATTAGAAGTTATTGTAACAAGAAAATTATGTTTCTGCAATTTGATTGCAGAAAGGAATATTGGAGTTATAAGTTTAGCGGATGTCTGATGAGTTGTGAAAGAGTTTCATAACTTACATGTCTCGGAATACCACTATGAGTGGAATGTCTGTGAACATGTAATCAAAGCATTTATGACATGGTAAGATCAAAGATGACATAAATAAATTTGCCATTATCACTTTTAAAGAGTAATGCTTTAGAGACTGCGGCTTTTACACTGAAAAGAGCCCATCAGATATGTTGAAATGACGGCATGGTATGGTATGCCCAACCATGTTATATCTTTTCTTAACATTTGGAATATGTGGCTTGTGAAAAAGGTTACAAACCTATTTCAAATCAGACAAGTGCTACTTTGTAAGTTATCCCCAGTCATTGGGTATTCCCCCACCACTATACCGAGGCAAAGGATTTTGCCACCAAACGGTATGCTTTTAAAGAGAATAGTTCTGGCAAAAGGGTGAGTAGGAGGACAGTGCAACTCGACGAGATAACAAGTATCTTCGTCATTAGATCAAATGAAAGGAACCTTGGAAGTGATTCCAGAGTTTCCTACTGCGGCTGATACGGAAGCCTCTACATGAGATGTATGGACTTCGGTCGAACTTGCACCTGAACAACATAGGCAAAGCTCATGCAAACCTCTCAGGTGCGCAAACGAGATATTGTTGTTAGACAATAGTATACCTATCATACACAAGGAAGCGTTGATGAGCCCTGACTCCGGAATTGGCTAAATGCCAATATAATCCGAGATAGTTTCTATAAATGATTCAAGATTTAAATCTCGATAAACCCTCCGAAAGACTTAGAGTCTAACGAATTGTAATGGGACTATAAACAGATACGGATAAAAATGTTTTATCCATTAAGCTCGACTTGTTGCAATAACAAGTTCAAGGAGTTGACTACAATGAGATTGTCTCACCGTAGCAATGCTTAAATTTGGTTTGGGTTAAACTAGCAATTAATACACATTTCAAACATGAGATATGAAACATGGATGACAGAAGAATTTCCATGAAATGGAAATACAACCTAGGACTTGTATGTGATACAATCCAAAGTATTTGGTCGGTCCAGAGGATGCTAGTAAGTATGCAAACTTCAGAGTTCCAGCAATCGACAGAAGAGAGCAAAATGGAGTAGGAATCTTCGTTTTTGATGGAATGGTCAAAGGGGTTGGACATAAGTATGCAAACTTCAGAGTTCCAGCAATGGACAGAAGAGAGCAAAATGGAGTTGGAATCTTCGTTTTTGATGGAATGGTCAAAGGGGTTTGACTTCATCAATGGGTAAGGAAGATGCTTGTGGTTTCAAGAAAGTAAGTGGGAGCATAATAATATTTCTGAAAACCTTGTGTGCTTGACACATTGTTAATTGGAAATAAATTTCTTGACACGAATTAGGACTTCATTTGAAAATAGTTTTCCGATGAAGCGCTTGGGCTAAATAGCCTTGATATTAGGCACAATGATCTATGGAGATAGATTTACCTAATGGGGCTGGTCAAAAATACATACTGACAAGATGCTAAAACCGTTTAGCACTGAAAACGACAAGGAGTGATTCTTGCCGAAGTCACATGGAAAAAGTTTTTGCAAGACACGGTGTCCCAAAATACTGATGAGCAAAATACATGATGGAGATTCCACACACTCCTGTGTTTGGATTAATCATGTATTCCATGGTATGTAAAATATCCAGATATGTCCAATACTCCCAAGCTGTTGCGAGTATAGATACCAAAGTGATCAAAATTACTGATCATGGGACAACAGTGAAAAGGGTCATTGAGTGCTAGAGTAGCACTGATGACATGTTTTCTCGCAAGTGGAGATCATGAAGAGTTCGTTGTAAAATGTTACATCGATTCAGTCTTCATCATTTCTCCATGCTATTTTCGATTTAAATTGAGGGTTTTGTGTAACACACAATATGGTGGCACAGTTAGTTTGAAATTGTTCCAAACAAGATACTGTGGCGAATTCTATAACAAAGGCTAAGTATGTTAGACGCTTTAGAAGCGACAAACAACATGTTGAATCATATAGTTCATTCATGAACTTAGTATGGTTCCAAGAAGGCTTTGGTCAATGGGACACTACTGCAGATAGTTGCTCCATAGCTCAGTCTGAGGAATCAGGTTTCGACCAATGATGCACATACATACAAAACCAAGTTCGCACAAATATGAATTTTGTGAAAGCGTGAAAACACGAGGATATGCAGAGATACACACGGAGCTGAAGTTGTTATTCCCGTTGGACATCAGGCTATACCAACATGCGAAGAACTTTTTACACCGGTATGCCATAGGTGTAAAGTGCATTAGCATTAACTAGATTATTAACTCTAGTGCAAGTGGGAGTCTGTAGGAGATATGCCCGAGAGGCAATAATAAATGCTATTATTTATCTCCATGTTCATAATTATGTTTATGTTCCATGCTATAACTGCTATGGTTCTCGAGTCTGCAATAACACCAGGCTCGGAGGAAGACTCATATGCACGTGTGGAATAATAAACGGTAAAATGTATTCCTAGTCTCGCCTCTAAGACTAGCTCATGTGTTGCATGATGGTTCTATTTTCCTGATCATGGGCATGACTATGCCGGCAACTTTGAGGGCACAATGTTAGGAGAACACTTGTGTTGAATCGACCCGAATTGATGGTATGCTATGAGATACATTCGTCACAAGTTAATGGTTAATAACACAAAGATAGTTAATGTGTGCATAATTCCTTAGACCATGAGAGTATCTAGTTTTTCATGATGATTGATTCATGAACTTTGGGGTTTGTTAAACGTCATCCGTGACTAGATGGCTATTACGGCGGCTTACAAGTTCATGGGATAGTATCACTAGTACGTGTCGGTCCTAAACAAACGGTTTTTAACCCCTTTCCACGACGGCAATTGGAACCGTCACCAAGTGAGTGTGGGCGATAGGGGGGTCCTTCCCACACGACCCAGAAATCTTCGGGGATAGGCCCTCCTGGGACCCAGGCTGGGGCCGTGTGCGATCGGGCGAGGCATCGAAACCCAATCATTTCCGTAGGTATGTACATCCCACACGGTAATCCGAGAAAATCATTTCCGTAAGTATGTACATCCCACACAGTGAATCCCAGAAATCATTTCCGTAGGTATGTACATCCCACACGGTGAATCCCAGAAATCATTTCCGTAGGTATGTACATCCCACACGGTGAATCCTAGAAATCATTTCCGTAGGTATGTACATCCCACGCGGCGAATCCCAGAAAAACATTTCCGTTCGTATGTATATCACACACAGTCAATCCAAGGAATACGTTTCCGTTTTTATGTACATCCCACACAGTCAATCCAGGGAAAACGTTTACGTTCGTACATACATCCCACACAGTTTTATGTGTAGACTCGTGTGTCAAAGGTGTAACTATCACACACGGTCTGCCTTGGTTAACTGTTCGCTTTTATCAACTATATCATACACGATTTGATGAAGAAAACTGTGTGGCATTGGGCTATCCATCGCAAGCGCTTTTACTGCTAGAACCGTTTGCAAAGGTCCATGACACATTTAGCAGGTTTATTAGTTTACAATTAATAATTCCAGTATTATGCAAATTGACATTTCATATCGAACAACTGTTTGCCAATTTCATATCAGGCGCATAAATATATTATAACATCATAGTACGGTAGCTACATGAAAACAGCACAGTACAACATATAGCTAGTTCAACTTCATAAGAACAATATATTCATTTCCCTAATCGAGATCATCCAGGCTCGTCTTATCCACCTCTGCTTTCAGTTCAGTAAGAACCCGTTTTGCATGGGCCAACTGGGAAAGTGCCTCCTCCTTCGCCAACACCATCTTAGCAAAGTCCAGTTTAAAAATCTGAGCTCATTCTCCACCTTCACCTTTTTATCCCGCATCTTGAAATATGCTTCAGCGTTGACAAGACTATCTCTAAGCCTACGTATGTTCGCTTCCTCATACATGCTCCAGAGCTTCACTAGGCACATCTTCAAAGACTGTGGCCACTCTTGATCAACCCACTCCAAGTAAGAACACTTCCGTTCATTCTATAATATTTAAAACTAGATCAGTAACAATTGTAGGGGAAATGGGTTTATAGCAACATAGAAAATCACCTATGCTTATTTTGAAAAACTGAAGAAACATGTTAATTATGACATATCTTCTCAAAAAGATCAATGTGCAAATGAAATAATTGGTACTGAGACAACAACCAAATTTGAGAGCATCAGAAGCTATAATTAACTACAACGACGCTACAAGTTCTTACTCATGTACAATAAATAACAAATTGAACATTTATGAGGAAGGTAAATATAACTTCAATAGCATAGCGACAGTGTTTGGATGACAGCAAATTGATACTAACAGGTGTGTACATGCACAAACTTAGTAACATAGAACTAATAGCACTAAGGCCGTCCACTATGTATGCCAAAACTGGGGTAAAGACAACTGTTGCTACATCTCGCACCGGTACCCTGCACTGACGAGACGATGCGGCGGAAACAAATCAGGGACCCGGACTCCGGAGCACGTAGTTGCTCCGATGCCCAGTTCCTTCGTGCCATTTAGTATTTTACTGCTTGGCTGCTCAGATGTGTGGACCAAAGTTGGCTGCACAAACTGCTGAAGCGGTGCCAAATAATTTTCTAATGGCACCGCTGATGAGATGACAACAATTTAAGATACTAGGTACAAACTGTGACACTGTCTTAGGATGCGTTCGGTGGAAGGTGTGGTATGAATGGGTTGGGACCGTGACAGTGTCTGAATCACATCTAACAAATGATTTGTAACAATGAAAGAGGGTCTAACCTTCTCTGCGCATGCCAGAAACTTCCTCCCAGTGTCCACAGAATCAAACGCAACTAGCTTCACGCATGGAGATTGATGGTGACAACGAGCAGATAGATCTTCAGCCACCCCACTCCATTCGTTGCCACTGATGGTCCTTGGGAGATACAGGGGGAAGAAATGACTCAAATCGACCGCCGGGTAAAAATCCTTCAGTCCAAGTCATAGCCCGAGAGAGAGAAGAGAGGCATACCCGGATGGTGAAGGAGTAGTCGCCAGATGAGGAACCGCTGGAGAGGTCTTTGAAGAAGACCATGGCGACCCCAGCGGTAGGATGCGAGACGGCAAGAGCGAGGAAGCGGCTATAACTTAGCAAGGAAGGAAGGAAGGAGGAAACAGGGGAATGTGACTTGTGGTCGGGGACAAAAGGGGATGGGGAAGGGGGCGGGGGTAGATATTTTGGCGGTAGGCCAAAATTTTGGAAATGTGGAGGGAAACTTTGCGCGCGGTGCCGCCGGGCCATTCACTTTGAACGATTGTGTTTATGGCAAACAATTCTTCTGCTTTACGCTCATGGGATGAGTTTGATAATTCAAATTTTGGTGGAAATTTCCTCGGGTACGTCATTCATAATTTAACATCGCTTGCTAATTTGGGCACACAAAAGAGCGTACAGCAGACAGACCACACTTACCGAATCGAGCAACTTTAGTAATTAAACAGAGCCAGTTGACCTAAACATTGCTCTTACAAAAGACCAGCATTAAAAACAAAGCCTAAGTACGCATAATTTTAACATATCTGCCGCCGCGCCGGACTATGCATCGCCGATGTGAGATGAGACGTCGATGACTTGTCCTGGCGACATGCCACCGTTGGTGGACTCCGCGTCCCCCTGCTGAAGTCGACCGCGTCCTCATCCTCATCTTCGTCCTCGGTGCTGCCCTCAAGGTTGTAGTACTCGTAGTAATGGCTACACCAGAGCTCGCGTTGGTACTCCACGGTCGATTCCTCAACGGACAGACTCTTCTCTACCTCTACCTCGGCCACGCGCAACTCCTCCTTCCGGCGCTCCTCGATCTCCGCCGCCTCCTGCATCTCCAGCTCCCGCTCGACGACCTCGTGAGGAAGCAGGTGCTCCATGGCCACCGCCGCCTTTTCAGACATGGGTTGCATGCTGGAGTCCGAGGTGGCCCAGAATATCTTGGCGTGTGCATCCTCGATCTTGGTGTGGATGGCCTCGACCCGGGCCAGGGCGACATCGGTGTCACGGACGGCAGCTCGAGCGCTCCCGGCGTTTGCAGCCGCCGTCGCAGCAGCAGCTGCAGCCGTCTTGGCTGCTGCAGCTGCCTTGTCCGCTGCCACAGACGCCCTCTCGGCGGAAGCGGCCGCGCTCAATGCGGATGCGGTGGCACTCTCGGCGTAGGCGGCCTCGCTCTCGGCGCAGGCGGCGGCGCTCGGGGGGGGGGGGGACGCGGCCATTTACGGGCCTTCACGAAGCGTTTCCACGGCGTCATCTTTGCAAGAAGGGGTTGCGGGAATGGGGATCGGGATTCGTGGATTGCGCCACTGGAGTAGACGAGCCGGCAAAGCTTAAGGAGGGAGACTTAAATAGAACCAGATATTTTCATCGCAAATGGTTCCTAGAAAACAACTGTGTGTGATGTTGTAGATATTTTTTATTAGCTGTGAAAGACGAATTTGGAGTAAAGTGGCAACGGATGGTGTTTTAAATGAACGAGGAATTTTGTAGTACTAATACAACTGTCATGTCAAATTTTAAAAAAATTCAGGGGTCATATGACCTTTTAAGACATTTAAGTGATTTTCTAGCCATTTAATGACCTAATTGAAATTTGAACTACATGTACATGCAACAACTAACCATAACGGTTTGAAAACTCATATTTCATGTACTTTGTGTGCGATTTAATTCCATGTGCACTAAATTAGAAGGAATTTTCAAACATATTGGTCTAACGGCTATGACACAATTAACCATCGAGTGACATGGCATTTTAGTTCCAAAAAAGTTAAAAAAAATCAGAAACACATGAAACATTGGTTGATGTAATTTCATGCCACCAAGATGATGTGGTAAAAATATTGGCATATTTGACGAAAGTTTGGACACACACCCCTCACAAACCGGAGTAACTCACTAGAAGGCTCGTGGTTCCGAGAGGGAACAATGCATGTTTGATGACGAACGGGAGATAGTTTCTTCTCATGGCCTTCAATTTTTTTTCTACGTCTAACGTGCACTACTACAACTGTAATGTGAAATTTTTGAAAATTCTAGGGGTCATTTGACCTTTTAAAGATATTTAAGTGATTTTCTAGCCATTTAATGACCGTAATTCAAATTTGAACTACATCTACATGCAACACCTAACCAAAAGGGTTTGAAAAAAATCATATTTGTGTACTTGTGTGCGAGTTAATTCCATGTGCAGTAAACTAGAAGGAATTTTCAAACATATTTGTCTCACGACATGGACACATGCATACGTATGCATGGAGTGACATGGCATTTTAATACCAATTTTTTCACAAACACATGAAACCTTGGTTGATGTAATGTCATGCCACCAAGATGATGTGGTAAAGAAATTGGCGTGTTTGACGAAAGTTTGGACACACACCCCTCACAAACCAGAGCAACTCACTAGAAGGCTCATGGTTCCGAGAGGGAACAATGCATGTTTGATGACGAACATGAGATAGCTTTCTCTTACGGACTTCAATTTTTTCTACGTCTAACGTGCACTACTACGACTGTAATGTGAAAAATTGGAAAATTCTAGGGGTCATTTGACCTTTTAAAGACATTTAAGTAATTTTCTAACCATTTAATGACCGTAATTCAAATTTGAACTACATCTAGATGCAACACCTAACCAAAACGGTTTGAAAAATCATATTTTTGTGTACTTGTGTGCGAATTAATTCCATGTGCAGTAAATTAGAAGGAATTTTCAAACATATTGGTCTCAAGGCATGGGCACATGCATGGAGTGCCATGGCATTTTAATTCCAAAAAATTAAAAAATGATCAGAAAAACATGAAACCTTGCTTAATTTAATGTCATGCCACCAAGATGATGTGGTACAAAAATTGGTCAGTTTGACGAAAGTTTGGACACACACCCCTCACAAACCGGAGCAACTCACTAGAAGACTCGTGGTTCCGAGAGGGAACAAATGCATGTTTGATGACGAACGGGAGATAGCTTCCTCTTACGGCCTTCAATTTTTTTCAACGTCTAACATGCACTACTACAACTGTAATGTGAAATGTTTGAAAATTCTAGGGGTCATTTGACCTTTTAAAGACATTTAAGTGATTGTTCACCCATTTAATGACCGTAATTCAAATTTGAACTACATCTACATGCAACGCCTAACCAAAATGGTTTGAAAAATCATATTTTTGTATACTTGTGTGCGAGTTAATTCCATGTGCAGTAAATTAGAAGGAATTTTGAAAGATATTGGTCTCAAGGCATGGGCACATGCATGGAGTGCCATGTCATTTTAATTCCAAAAAATTAAAAAATGATCAGAAAAACATGAAACCTTGCTTGATTTAATGTCATGCCACCAAGATGATGTGGTAGATAAATTGGCCTGTTTGACGAAAGTTTGGACACACACCCTTCACAAACCGGAGCAACTCACTAGAAGGTTCGTGGTTCCGAGAGGGAACAATGCATGTTTGATGACGAACGGGAGATAGCTTCCTCTTACGGCCTTCAATTTTTTTCTACGTTTAACGTGCCCTGATACAACTGTCACGTGAAAATTTGGAATATTTCAGGGGTCATTTGACCTTTTAAAGACATTTAAGTGATTTTCTAACCATTTAATGACCGTAATTCAAATTTGAACTACATCTACATGCAATGCCTAAACATAACGGTTTGAAAAATCATATTTTTGTGTACTTGTGTGCGAGTTAATTCCATGTGCAGTAAATTAGAAGGAATTTTTAAAGATATTGGTCTCAAGGCATGGGCACATGCATGGAGTGCCATGGCATTTTAATTCCAAAAAAATTAAAAATGATCAGAAAAACATGAAACCTTGCTTGATTTAATGTCATGCCACCAAGATGATGTGGTAAACAAATTGGCCTGTTTGACGAAAGTTTGGACACACACCCCTCACAAACCGGAGCAACTCACTAGAAGGTTCATGGTTCCGAGAGGGAACAATGCATGTTTGATGATGAACGGGAGATAGCTTCCTGTTACGGCCTTCAATTTTTTTCTACGTTTAACGTGCACTAATACAACTGTCATGTGAAAATTTGGAAAATTTCAGGGGTCATTTGACCTTTTAAAGATATTTAAGTGATTTTCTAACCATTTAATGACCGTAATTCAAATTTGAACTACATCTACATGCAACGCCTAACCATAACGGTTTGAAAAATCATATTTTTGTGTACTTGTGTGCGAGTTAAAAAATCATCAGACGATGTAAATATCTGGTGTTCAAAAAAGAAAATGTATAAAGATCTGGCAAGACAACTGGCTCCCACATGATTGGCACTCTATCTCGCGGCTCGAGGTTTGGTAGGTGAGTGGCGGGGATCATTAATCAGACACGGGTCTGTATTGGAAACCGTCAGCTATTATGTTCACACACGGATTTTGCTGCGGGAATCGTGTGTAATTCAAACTACAGTACTCGTAAATTTCGGCGCCCGGCGTGTGTACTCTCCCCGTTGATCTAGATTCCGGCCGCCAATAAATACTACCTTGCTCACGTCGTCCCGTCTGCATTCTCATCTACATCCTCCCCTCGCTCGCCCTCTCTCTCGCTCTCTCTCAAATCCCTGCCATGGCGCCGCCGGTCTGCCCACGCGCCGACGAGGAGTCGCCGCCCCCGAGGACGCTCACTCGATTAGCAGGGACGAGGACCCCTACGCGCCGCCTGACGAGGTTGCGCCGGACCCCCCAACTTTTGATTGGTTTTGTGGCCAGTACAATCTTTGTCTGTGGAAGTGGAAAAAGGAGGCGGCGGAGCTTTGGGGGCGGGCGCGTCGTCGTGCCGAGGAGGTGTACAAAGACGGGCATTCGTGAGGAAGGTCATAGGCGCTGGGTGCCTCGTCTCTGCGTGGAGGTGGGCCGATAAGCTCCAGCGTGCCACCGACGAGGAGCTCCGGTGGGCGCCCAACAAAATGGCAAGATCGGCCGCGCGCGTCCGCCAGCAAGAGGCAGATCGGTACGTCAAGCCCTGCGAGGCGGAGGAGGCGGAGTACTGCCTCCGCACTGGGAAGACGCCGCGCACCAGGGAGCTGCTGGCGAGGGGCTGCCGGAATACTCGCCCCAGGAGGGATTATTAGTTTTAGTACTGTTCGTTTTCAATTTTATGCATTGTACCTGGTAGTTAAGTATCATCACGTATATGTGAAGATATTACATATATATATATATATATATTCCGTGATGAATTAATGAACAATTAATATATATATATTATGAATTCCATTTTCTATCTGTTTTTGTATATTAATTTGAATCTAGTTGTTATCATCCACATATACAGAATGGAAAGCGTATATACACACATTGAAACAGAACATATAAGAATGGAAAACAGAGTACACACATTGAAACAGAGCAATACCATCATTGTTGTGAATACATAGCTATCCACGTTGAAACGACTTTTCAAAATAAAACGCGTTCATGATACCATGACCAGCAGACCCACTATCAGAAATATGTCAACTAGTGATCTTCTGCAGTGACCCTGGAAGAATTGGTCATAGATATATGACCATTTCAGACCAATTGGTCAAAAGCTGTTCTGGGGGATCCAAACCCTAAACTATAACGACCATTTTGGTCAGAAAGGTCGTAATTTCCTTACACGAAATGGTCATAAAGCAGATAGCACTGGTCCGCTACCTTATTTCTAGCTAATCACGACCAATATAGATGGTCATAACCTTGTAAATTGCGGTGGGTTGCTATGACTAGGCGCCACCTCATCAGTTTTGCCTATGTGTCATGTCCATGTGGCAATTTTTGCCCGAGGTTGTGAAGCAACCTATATTTCTGTCATTCCCAAAATTCCAAAAAAAATCTCATAAATTCTTTGGGTCATATCTTCGTCAAATATGTGAAAAACCTTCCTTGCCTAGTTCAAAAATAATTCAACAATATTCATTTTCCTATTCTGTTCAGAATAACACTTTGTGAAGGAAGTACCACTTTGGCATGCCCAAATAGTATCCATTTTCTACGGTGCTTTCTATGCCCAAATAACCATCCTCCACCAAATGCCAGCTCAATCCATTCATTATTTTGAGCCCAGCTTCAACATTCGTATTTATGTCCAGTGTGGTACTTTGCAAAGCAAGTACCACCTAGGCTCCTCCTTTTGAGCTGAAAATTTGTGAAGACAGCCTTCTTAGTAGATGATCATCCTCAGCAAAAACTCACGCCCATTGGCCATGTGCATTTCCTGTACCGCTAATCAAACACTTGGCTGCTAATTCATCATTGAGCATAGGTCGGTCTCCTCGTGAGATTCTTATGTTGTAATTTTCTTCCTAGCACCTACCTGGAGAGTGACCAACCCACTAGACCTACCTAGGCCTCCCAGAACGCATGTCAGCGCCAAGGTCACGCGGTGACCACGCGACGGGCATGCGAGTTTACGCGCTTTGGAGTTGGGGCCCTGGGCCACCGTCCAAACCTCGACGTATCGCCACAAAACTATGTATTTCTGCTTAAATAGATACTTATGTAACTAGAAATGATTTTTGGAAAAAATAAAGAGCAAACTATGAGGCAGCTACAACTCAAATTTGACTCGCTTCCTACTGAATCGGCGAAAATTTGTCTTTTTTACCAGAGGTGGATCGAGGCTTTTGACACCCAACCATCGTGTCAATTGTGCATTAAACATGACCTAGTATTTTATAAAATTGATTTGGTTCATTTTTACAACAATTATTTGGTAGTTCCTTCACACAAAAAACTCATTTCGGGCACTCGAAAAATGGAAAATGAATTTTCCGTGCAAAGAAAATGAAAACTCCCTTAGGCAACATTGTTTGAAATTCCAAGATGCACCCTTGTGCACAATATGATATCATTTGAACAAACTATGCCATGAATGTGGCCATAAGATTGATCATTTGGCTTGAAAGCCATGAATCTTCACCCATGATCGCTCATTTCTGAGAACACTTTTTTAAAATAATTGTCGTATTACAAGTTTATTATTTTTCCTGAAAACTTGGTCACATATGATGACACAATGTGAAGGTTTTCCAATTTTTTGATTTGTTTTGAATTTTTCATGCCTGTTTCAAAATGCGGTCAAAACGGCGGGCATGACCGTTCCTAGCTAGTGCTTGAATCTTGGAATTTTTTTGGTGTTTCTATGATTAAATAGATACTTATGTACCTATAAATGATTTTTGGAAAAAATAAAGAGCAAACTATGAGGCAGCGGCAGTTCAAATTTGACCCGCTTCCTACTGAATCGGCGGAAATTTGTCTTTTTCACCAGAGGTGGATCAAGGCTTTTGACACCCAACCATTTTGTCAATTGTGAATTAAACATGGCCTAATATTTTAGAAAATTGATTTGGTCCAATTTTGCAACAAATATATGGTAGGTCCTTCACAAAAAAAATTCATTTCGGGCATTCAAAAAATGGAAAATGAATCTTTCGTCCAAAGAAAATGAAAACTTCCTTAGGCAACATTGTTTGGAATTCCAAGATGCACCCTTGTGCACAATATGAGATCATTTGAACAAACTATGCCATGAATGTGGCCATAAGATTGATCACTTGGCTTGAAAGCCATGCATCTTCACGCATGATAGCTCATTTCTGAGAACACTTTTTAAAAATAATTACCGTATTACAAGTTTATTATTTTTTCTGGTAACTTGGTCACATATAGTGAAACAATGCGAAGGTTTTCAAATTTTTTGATTTTTTTTAATTTTGTATGCCCGTTTCAAAATGCGGTCAAAACGGCAGGCATGACCGTTCCCATCTAGTGGTTGAATCCTGGAAAACTTTTTGTGTTTCTCTGATTAAATAGATACTTATGTACCTAGAAATGATTTTTGGCAAAAATAAATAGCAAACTGTGTGATGGCTGTAGTTCAAATTTGACCCGTTTCCTGCGGAATCGGCAAAAATTTGTCAATTTGATGGGAGGTTGATGAAAAGTTTTTAACACACAATCATCTGGTTAATTGGACATAAATATGGTCTAATATTTTTGAAAAATGAAATGGTGCCATTTTGCAGTAAATATTTGATAGATTCTTTACATTGATGAGAAAGTATATAAGAGAAACTAAAGAAGAAATACAATTACATGCGCTTAATTCTGATTGGTGGAGACGTTTGTGCCATGGATCGATGACATGGCACATATCCATCCATCCATCTCCTCATCCCACATCCATCCATCCATCCACCCATCCATTCCCCACCGCAAACCCCTACCTGTCTCCACCCCACCGCAAACCCCTCCTCCCTTCCCCTTCCAGATCGCCGCCGCCGCCTCCCCATCAGCTCCACCGGCGAGCCCTTCCTCACCGCATCGCCACCCCCGCGCCCATCCATGGCATCCCCCGCGTCGTTCCATCAGCATCCATGGCCTCCCCCGCGCCCTTCCTCACCGCATCGCCACCCCGACCCCCTTCCTTCCTCTCCCTGACGCTCCCATCGCTCCGGGCCTTCATCCTCTCCGGCCAGATCAACCGGGCGAGGCCCCTACCCTAGGCAGGGAGGGCGGATCGCCGCTGCGCGCGCGCACGGGAAGGGGCGGCGGCGGCGGAAGCGCATCCCCAAGATCTGGCCCGTCAAGCACCGTGTCAAAGTCTCTCCTTCGAGGAGCTCTATGTGCGGGTGCGCGGAGGCGCTCGTGAGGGCGGTGGTGGCCTTCTTCAACGCCTTCCTCGTCGACTGCTTCCTCTTATGCTTCCTCCCCTGCCGCCCCCGCCCCGGCCCGAACAGCCCCGCCTCCGACCACTGGGTAAGCCAACCCTACCTCTCCCTCTCCCTCTCCCTCGCGTCTGGCTCCTCGGTTCGTTCGTTCTTCGATCCCAGGCGGTGATGTTTTTATTTTTTGGTGCGTTCGTGTCTATGCAGGATCCGCTCGTGCCCAAGGACTGGCAGGCGAGGCGCTCCCGGCCTGGACGAAGAGAAAGGTGCCCTCAGTCACATGCGTGAGGAATGGCTGTGTTGTGTGGTTATTGTTACTATCAGGTTGTAGCTCTAGGTCGATTGTGCTGTGGCTGACCTCTCTGCCGCTGGTTGATGATAGATGTTGTTAAGTTGGGACTTGCAAGCAGTAGTTCCCCCTTCTTATCTCTTCTTGCTTGTAGTAGTTTAATTTATGATTTGTCTTTCACTACTAGGGAAAGGCCTACTAGTGGCGCACCAGTTTTGCCTACTAATGGCGCACTACTGGTGCGCCACTAGTACCACGCCACTAGTATTAAATACTAATGGTGCACCACTGGTGCGCCATTAGTATACCAGATACTAATGGCGCATCACGCCGTGCGCCATTAGTATATCATTCGGTGCTCCACTGGTATTCCCTCCAGGTGCGCCACTAATAACCTTATAGGTGCGCCACTAGTAATAAAGGAAGGTGCGCCACTAATAAGGGCTTAAATGCGCCACTAGTAATGTATTTGGAAAACAAAAAAATCTAAATTTACAGAAAACAACCTATAAGGAAAAATAATTTAAAAACAAAAATGAAATAGAATCATAATTTTTATTATAGTAAGAATATTACAATGTCTTTACAAGTTTCCAATAAAAGGAAAATTGCAAGGAAATAAAAGAAAATCCTAAAACTAATCTTCTAGTAATCTTTTCTTCTTTTTGTTCACTTTATCCCTGCAAAATGTAACAAAATAAACAGAAAGACAAACAAACTATTTATAACATGTCAATACTGTCATTTTTTATGCAGAACTAGATATGAGCATGTATTTCCAGAATTACATGGTAAGTAGTGCAGCATCTGTTGTTAAGTAATGATGAGAACCTCAGGACACCATCATTGGCATGGCAAGATTAAGGAGCACCTGTTATTATCAGTGAGAGTAGGAGAGAAAGAAAGAAAGTGAAGAGACCAGTGTAGCATCTGTCCAAATCAGATTTAAGAGAGAGGGAATTGGCAAGGAAAGATATAGTCCATAACCTGCAAGAAGAAATAGGCCATTGATAGCACATTTACTAAACATCTGTTGTAAGCAGAACACATACACCCACTTACACATGGGTACTATTCTGTATATAGGTACACAAGCACAACACATGCACCTGGTACAGATAGGAGTATAAGCATGCATCTAAATCATGTGAAACATATGAAATAGCTAATGCAAAGAAAGAATTATCACTACATGCAACCATCAGGACTATGTCCTGTACAATATACAACTAAACCACCAGTAGATGATGTACTAAACCATACAAGAAATACCAATACATGGTATTTAGATAAAGACTAGTATATATCAAACACAATACCAGCTTGAAAGAGAAACTATAATTTTATACCACTACGGGAGCAAGTCATGAACTACAGAGTAATTGCAGTAAAGAGATGAATCAATATATGTTGATCATTAAGAGAGTTACAGCTATATACAAATGAAGGACTATATCCTTTATAAGATAACAAAGAAACATTAGCACTTATACATATGAACAAATAGAACCAGCAGCCAACTAATAAAGAAAGTAGCATGTGCTATATGACAGGAACAATAACATCTATAAGACCAAGATAATTGCAATGATAACAGTAGGGTCATGCCATCATTCGATCCAATCATTGCAGAACTAGTTGAGCGACAAATCAAATATAACAGTAGTTCCATTGGTTCAGCCAACAAGTTAACAAAAGTTTACTTCCTACTAATTTTTCAACTCGTGATAATAAAGAAAGCAGAGCTCGACATCACAGCAACAAAAGTGGTAGACTGGGAGCCTGGAACCATGCACGTCAAATTGAAGAGCAGAAAAATAGCAGTACTACCTGGAGCAATAAGAAACTCAATAGACTGGGGCAACATTTGGAAGGAGACAAGCAAGTACTACAACAGCTAGCTAGGCTGAATTGAAGATTAAAAAAAATCATATGTTGAGCATGATTATACACGTCAAGGGGAAGGGGTTCACGGCATGGACCTTCAGGTCATGGCATGGCTTGCATCTCTCCTCCGCATGTGCATTGGTTTGCATCCAATCCTTGCAGTCCAATCCATGGACGTCCCTCCCTCCCTGCATCTCTAAAACAACACGACACTTAAATTTCATCAACTTCCGTTGCTACTGAATAAAAGAGGAGCAAGATGAATATGCTGCATAAGACGTACATGGAGAAGCAAGCTGCTTGAAAACAGAGGAGATCCATGATGGTTGTTTTCATTCGCAACAGAAGAACTCAAAAAAATGCGCAAGTGTATGCTATCTATGGATACACCACCTCCTCTAGTACCTAGCTCCCAAACTGAGAAAAGAAATCCATTCATATGCAGCAACCCAAACTTGACTTTGAGAGAGCGGACTGATTACCATTTTTTTGTTGCGTCGAATTTTTCACAAATAGAAGCACTCCAGCAACTATGAGAATAAATCATAGAGGCTGGCCGAACTAATTGGCGCACTCAAACGATACCTGAGAGCGGCCTGATGAACACATTGTTAGGGACGCACATCTAGCTAGTTTCCTGTATATCAATTAAGCTACTAGCTTGGTTGCTTCTTTTAGCTAGCATACACGTACGGGATTTGTTATAGCATACATAAACAAACACACGTTTCTTTTAGCTGGCTAGGCGGAAGTGAAGATTGACCAAAATCACATTCATATCAAGCAATGTGAAGCATCATTATACAAGGAAAAGGGGGGAACAGAGGAGTGCAAAGGGGCTCACCATGGGGGTGCTTTAGCCGATGCAGTGCACCGCCGTCTCGCCGGAGTTTACCCGCCGCGTGCGTCCGCCTCGCAGCCACCGGGTGCAGGAGCACCGACCACGAGAGGGCGGAGCAGAGTCGCCAGCGACACGCCGGAGTTGGAGGGGACGCCACCCTCGAAAACCTAGCCATGGGGAGGGGTCGTGGGTGAGCTCTCGGGGCCGCGAGAGGCGGATCTGGCCGGAGGGAAGGGAAGAGCGGCGGCAGGGGAGCACGGATCTGTGCTGCGCGCCGGCGAGGGCCGTCGGAACACGCCGGAATCGAGCGGCGTAGGCAGCGGCGGCGAGGGTTTCGTGGGTGGGGGGAGGGAGCAGGGAGAGACGAGCGAGAGAGGGAGAGGGAGAGGCCGTGCTGCAGGGTGCCTTTTCTCTAGATGGATGGATGGATGGGTGGATGGATGTGGGGTGGAGAGCTAGTGGCGCACGGATGACTGGTGCGCCATTACTAGTTAACACTAGTAATGGCGCATTGTGCCACGGTGCGCCATTAGTATTTTTGAAAAAAAATCAAATTTTGTTAGTAGTGGCGCACCATGTTTGTGGTGCGCCATTAGTATTTTTTGGAAAAAAGAAAAAAAAATTGTTAGTAGTGGCGCACCAGAGTTGTGGTGCGGCATTAGTGTCTATTACACTAATGGCGCACCAGCACACGGTGCGCCACTGCTATATAGTAGTGGCGCACCACATGTCTGGTGCGCCATTAGTGTGCATATTGTATATAGCCCTTTTCCTAGTAGTGTTTGGTGGAGTATTTCTTGAACTGTGTTGTATTCCTGTGACTAAATAGTGAATCCAGTTACAACAAAGCATGCCAGTACTTGTCTTTGGTGGAGAAGTTTGACAGTGAGGATTAGTGATGTTCCCAATTAATTTGGTGTAGTTTTGGAAGCTCCGGCTCGATTTCTATCATTTCTAGACAAAAGATATTTATATTTTTGTAATTTTTTCTGACTGCAACCAATTTTGCTGTGCAGAACACTACTTTAGTTAATACACTATCCAGTACTGCTAGTTCTCATCTCACTTGTTGTGCTTCTTGTACTGGGAGCACTCTTTGTTATCCCAAGATCTAACATCAAAGGTAAAATGGGTACATCTCTTGTCTTGTAGTATTTTCAAGTTTGAAACTGGATTAGCATCTTGGAGTATTGTTGTACTCCAATAGACTAAAGAGTACGTACTCCAGTACTGATAGTTAGAGTAGCATCTTGGAGTAGGGTAGTCCACATTTGTCTACATTAGACCAGATTATTCTGATTAGTCCACATGTCATATTATTCTTGGAGCACTGTACTATAGCAGCAGTACTGTATTGTAGCAGCAACATGAGTAAACTGAATACTCCTTCATATGCTTGGTTCCTTCTTATTCTTCCTTAGATTGTGAAAATGGATTCATTCCTTCTTACGCACTGCACTGTACTGTAATATAGGTCATCTTTCGAATTAATACTCCAAAATTTATCACTATTGGAGGATTGATAGTTTCCAAATCAATAATCTTGGGCATCATTCATGGATGTCTAGTAGTCGACATACTTCTGGTTCCATTTAGTATATGCAGGTAGCAGCAGCTTTAGTGTAATGGAGCTGTTTTGTTACTCTATGCCTACTTCATTACAGTTTGCATCATCTCCTTGTCGTTTATAGCATAAACGCCTTCACTATTCTTGCTCTGAACCTCTGATCCTAATACTGATTGTATTTGTCTTGATGGAATTATAGGCAACATGGTGACTCTAGTACAGGCATCGTTGGCCATCCTCTTCGAGGCTGTGTTTAGGTGATTCCTCGGGTAGCAATGACACTACTCTGGCTGATTAGTACCCAGTGGCATGTTTGTAATATTTACAGGGATTTTACTTGTAGAAATAATGCTCATGGTATATTTATATGTCCTGCAGTGCATGCTCTTTTTCGGTCTGTACAGAATCTTGATATGGTGTTTTGGCAGCTGGCATATTAGATTGCACTTTTTTATGTGATTTACTCATGTTGGTATTGCTTGTTAAGTGATTATCTTTATGCCCTTGCTACCAGCAGAATGGTCTATACATGATTGCTCTGTAACTTGTCTTTTCCGGAACAGTTTGCTTGGTCCTTCATATCTGACTATGTAATGTAGAAGCTCTACTTTATCCTAACAGTTGCATGTAGCATTGTGCTATATCTGTGTGATGCTAAACTATATGCTCTTATTCTGTTGCTATATTCTCAAGTGTTGTTTACCATTTACATTGTTTTTACATTTGCTATATTCACAAATAGTAGTAGTGTCTGGTCTAGATAAGCAAACAAGTACTCCCTCTGTTCCGATTTACTCGTCGTGGTTTTAGTTCAAATTTGAACTAAAACCACGATGATTATATCAGAACGGAGGGAGTAGTAGTGTCTGGTCTAGATAAGCAAACAAGGTATGACCTATGCAGTTGTTGATCTGAATTGTTTGTTTCTGGGCGGTGTAGGATGAGCTGCAGCAGGACAACCTGTAGCGGAAGAATTTCGAGGGCAAGATCAAGGAGAACCAGGAGACGGTCACTAGTTACCTCATCCTCGTCGGCATGGTTGGCTCCTTTGGCAGACCCCTCTTTGGCTCCGACCAACTTACTTTTGTCGCTGGCTAGTAGCATTTCCAGGTATAGTTGTGTCCTGCTCTCTTGCCCTCCGTTTAGTTTTTGTTGGAGTGTGCATGGTGGCATCCTGAGCCCGCACTGTAAAATATGCTTTGCCTTCTTCATGAGTTGGCACTATAAATTTTGCTTTGTCTTGTTGATAATGCCATATGTCCTATGCAATCAGATTACATTTCTGTTTGTTATGGTAGTATAAAAAATATAGGTGCTGTCATAATTTTCATAGTGTGTGCCTTTCATTTCTTTATTTTGATTGTTTCCAATGCCAGGTGTTGTGTGTTCTGGAAGATGGAAGAGGGAGAAATTTTATTTTTGTTGAACTATTTTTTTTGTATTATGTTTTTTTGTACATACTATTTGATAGTTTTGTATAGGAACATGTGATACTATTTTGTACGGCTTTACGGCCTGTGATGTAAACATATTTAGTGATGAATTATGAAATTATTTGCAAAATTTATCGAAAAGGAGAATCATTTGTATTAATATGGGCCGCATATATGTGAATGGGCTGAGAAGTGTAATGGACCAAATCCCAAGATTGAATTATTATTTGACTGTATAAAAAGGCTGAATGTAAACCAGAAAATGGGCTGCACAAAATAGTACCTATATTCTTGAAAGGCCAAACGTGCATAAAAAATGATGGGCTGAATAGTTGGGCTTGGCCCATGTAGCTGATAAAAATTAACAGAAATAAATGTACTAAATCGGCTGAATTGTTGGGCTCGGCCCATGTAAAACACTGAACTGGACCGGGCTGATTCTTATCGACGTCAGCTTGCCACGCTGGATCCTACGTGGTCTGGGGAGGCTGCTAGTGACCAAAATTTTGGTCGAAGAACCAACGACCTTTTACAGAAGGTCGTTAGTTTCAATTTACGACTGCCAGCTTTTGACCTTCTGTTTTTGGTAAAAAAAAGGTCGCAAATGAAAAACTATGACCTTTCAGCGGCCAATAGTGAGGGTCACAAGTTGACATATTTCTTGTAGTGACCTTGCCTACGGTAGCTCTTGGCTCTGCCTGAACTCGTGCAGGCGTTCGTCCAAGCGGTCGACACGCTCGCGGTACATCTGGAGCGCGATCTCGAGCTCCAAGTTGGCTACTTCATTGGAGATCACAAGTTCGAGGATGCGACGGCCATGTTCCTCTACTGCGCCCAGGTGGACACCTGGGCCAAGGAGGCGCTCGAGCCTACGGACCAGCGCGTTGGCATCCAGCGGGTCGCGGGCAAGGCGAACGGCGGCACCCATGCGAACGGCGCGGCGGGCCTCCGGTGCAAGTACGGCGCGGCCGACCTCTGGTGCAAGTACGGCGCGGCCGGCCTCTGCCCACTCCTGGCGAGGAATGGGGGTACTGACGGGACGTGTACCCAGCTGCGACTCCGTGTCGACAGCGGGCAAGCGCCGATGGATCCGCTCTTGCTGTGCGGCGCGCCGCGCCTCTCGCTCTGCGGCGCTCCAACGGTCTCGCCGTGCGGCGAGCCGTAGCCTATCGGCGCGGACGCGCCTAGCTTGCTCTGCAGCGCGCCATCGATGTTGTGCGGCGAGCTGCAGCCCGCCAGCGCTGACATGCCTATCTTGATCCGCGGCGCTCAAGCGCCATGCGCCAAAGGTCTGCTCAACCCTGGCGATGACGCGCATCACAGCGTCGTCCATCGCGTTGCCGGGGAGCGCCTCGGCCTCGACGGGCCGTGGCACCTGCTCGTTTTCCTCGTCGACGAGGTTGATGGCAGAGGCGGCGCTTTGGTGGGTTGGCATGCTTGGAAAAGGTGGATGTGCTACCGGCTGCGCTTGTCTCCTCCGTGCGTCGCGTGCCTCCTATGCGCAATATCGCTGGGTGGAGGGAAACAGGTGAGGAAATGGTGGGAAACGGTGGCGTGTTCATAAAACGCCATCAATTAATGGAAACTTAGCATAGAAGGAACATCGAGCTAGCACAAGAAGTAGATGATGATCAGATGAACACGGACCACCCTAGGGAACCCGTCGGTGATGAATTCATCAATCCCAAACTATTGAATACTAGCAAGTGTTTGCCCACAACACACACGGCCTATTCCATCACAAACAGGTCAGATGGATCAACTGTATGCCACGTATCGCACATTGTCAAAAAGTAATGCGGTAGACCTTCCTTAACATGTGTTAAAAAAACAAGGACCTCGAGGTTAAATTAACTCATGGGATGGGTCGTATCAGTCATTTAATTTGATAGATATGACACATCCTATTAGTTAATTTAACATCAACACAACTTCCCATCCAGTCACCCATCCGATGGCTGCTCCAGCCTGAGCACACTTAACTTGAGAGTTTTCTTACATGAGCTACTGGCGGAACAGCTAGTCCTTGCTGATAGGATGCCTCTTCGCATCCTTATGGCATATCCGGATGACCGCCCGTCCCCCAATGGCCAATAGATGTTGTGTAGACAGAGCATATCACATACGTCTTATTAGAAGCAATCGTCTCTGTTATTATCGGTCTTCGCACATATTTCTGATTACAGACCTGTTTGCCGCGTATCACACACATCTTGTTATATTGAACCGTTTATGTCCTCTTGTCTCAACGCAAACAGTTCATCCGAGTGAACCGTATGTTGTATATCGCACACACCTTCATCTAGCTGCCCGTTTCTTTCGTGTTGCCTAATCACAAACAGTTCATCCGAGTGAACCGTATGATGTGTATCGCACGCGCCTTCATCTGGCTGCCGGTTTCTTTTGTTCCTCCCCATCACAAAAAGTTAATTGAACTGAACCGTATGCCCTTCATCGCACACGCAACTAAAACCTGAACCGTGTTTGATGCATCCGTCATCGCAAACATTTTATACATTTCTGACAGTTTTCATACACAACCGTTTGCGATTATGGCATCGCACACAGTTTCTCGAAGGGTCTCTGATCGTAGTGTCGCTTTAGCAGCATCCTGCAGTAGTGTATGTCAAGTAACTTGATAGCTCAAGATTGGGGTTTGCTCCTCCGATGATGGAGATATATCTCTGGGCCCTCTCGGTGTTACAGTATCCATCATTGTCTGGCCATACACAGTGTGATTTGATCACAGGGATGCCGGAACACGGAAACGAGAAAAGAGAACAAAACCAGTAACGAGGTAACTAGCATAGTGGAAAAGTTGTTGATCCACGGGGATGCAAGTAAATCTCACCTCGGGTATTTGTAACATATCGCGAAGTAACAGGAATAGCACACAACAACTGGAGGTTCACTTGAATATTCATTCGTGTGGGTATAGGGGTCAATATGGGTGTCCACGGCTCCAATGTTGATCATTGATCGGAAAGGGTTCCGGTCATGTCTATACTTCACCGAACCTATAGGGTAACACGCTTAAGGGTCATCTATCTATTGAATACTAGACAGGAGTCTGAGAGGAATTCGCCGAAAAAGTTTCGGAGACAACGAAAGAGTTCCGGAGAGAGAATAGCGAAATAGTTTTGTAAAACCGAAAAGTTGTTTCAGGGTATACCATTAAGTCAAATTGGTTTCGGGACACGTCTGATAATTCTTGGACGGTGCTAGAATTATTCTGGAAACTTCTGGAAATTTTTCGGGATAAAAACCGGAAATGTTCCGGAGTTGCCGGTACCGGTTTGGTTGCTTTTCGCAGATGAAATTCACTAATCCGAAATTTTTTCGGAACGAATTCAAAATCATTTTTGTGGGTACTGGAATTATTCTAAGACCCACAGAAATATTTTTCGGATTTAATGGACGCGAAAAATTGTGTTCATGAATAGTGAAAATGCATTCTTGTTTGCTTTTCGCAGATGAAAATCACTAATCCGTAATTGTTCCGGAACATGTCGAAAATTATATTAGTGGGTACTGGAAATGTTCTAGGCCCACATAAATATTTTCAGTTCGAACGGACGCTGAAAAATGTTGTCATGAATAGTGAAAGTGCTTTTTGCTTGGCTTCTTGGAGAAGCCACCTTGAGGGCCTTTTGGTATTTTCCCCTTGGCTTCTTGGAGAAGCCACCCTTTGGCTTGGCCTATAAATAGGGGTAGAGGGGGCTGCCTAAAGACTCACTCTTTCTCACATACAAGTGCCATGCAATGATCTGGCTTCTCTCTCCCTCCCCGCGAAATAGTTTCGTAGAGGCGAAAGGTTGTCTGGGTTCCGGCAGGAACTAGTTCTGGACGGCGAAGCCCTGCCGGATAGATGACACCGTATATGTGCAACCCCATAGAGAGGTCGTAGTTTTGATTTTTTGCGCCCAAGGGGCTGTTTTGAGAGTGCCTTCCGAAGGGCTGTCCAAGTGACGGTCTGAGTTCTGTGAGTCCTCCTGAAGGGCTATCCGAGTGACCGTCCGAGTTTTGAGAGTGCCTCCCGAAGGGCTGTCCCGATACCGTCCGAGGGACTGTCCGACCGCCTCCCGGAGGGCTGTCCGTGGGGCAGATGAGGGAGTACATCCTCGCGGTTGGGAGGTTGTAAATCCTAGCTACGGGGATCTGCACCACCGATGGTCATCGACTCTACTTCCGCTGCGCTACGAGTCGGTAACGAAAAAGATCAAACCTTGTATGCAGTCTCCATAGTGATCCTGGAATAGTGCGTACGTCGGAAATTTTTGTTTTCTGCTGTGTTGCCTTACAATCTGGCCCAATGCGGAGCCGACACCTGTTTCCTTCGGCCAATGAGAATTTTACACGTGGAAAATCACCATTGGTCGTGGTGTTAATGGGTTATCGGATCCAAAACCAGACCCGATAGTTTAACGGCGACCCGATACGATGGATGCCACGTGTCGGTTACTGAACGAAAGCACTTCCATGACGCGCAATTTATCTTCATGGAAGTGGACACTTCTATGATGATAATTTGAGTATTATCATTGAACACTTCTACGACAGCACAGGTATGACTATCTTGATTCTGTTATAAAATTGGCATGGATGTCAATGCATGATAGAAAACGTGACCTACTGTGACAAAACACGTATCATCACATAAGTGTTTTTTTGTAGTGATAATATTTCTAAACAATGTGTCTGCATGACACATTATTGATTGAAAATTATATAAATTTCTTGACAATTTTTTGACACGGATCCTTATTGAAACTAGTTTTCAGTAAAGTACTTAGGCAATATAGTCCTTATATTAGGCATTATAATTTGTGGAGATAGTAGTGTCTAATTTGGGCTTAGCCAAAATACATATTGACAAAGTACTAAAGCAGTTTAGTATGAAAAATGCCAAGAAGAGTTTATTGTCAAAGTCACATGGAAGGAGTTCTTAGCAAGAATCGGTATCTTGAAATACTAATGAGTGAAATACATGATTTCGATCACACTTGTGTTAATTCCATGGTATGTAAATAACTAGATATGTCCAAGTACTTCAAGTAAGTTGTGAGTAAAGTTATCAGAATGGTCAAATTGTTGATCATGGGACAACAGTGAAAATATAGTTAAGTACTAACAACATGTTTCTCTCATACAAAGAAAATGAAGAGATTGTTGTAAGGAGTTACATCAATACATGCTTGATGTAAGTAGTACATCAACAAAACTTCATTCGATGCTCCAAGCGATTTTGGATTAAAAGATTTATGGTGGCACAGTAAGTTGGAATTGGTGCAAGATATAGTTACTGTGGTGAATTCTACAACAGAAGGCTAAGTATATTGTCGCTTTAGAAGCAACAATAGAGGATAATGGATCAAAGGTTCATTTATGAACTTAGTATGGTTTTTACATAATTGTGCCAATAGAAAACTGTTCTCAATAGTGGTTCTATGGCCCTTTCTAAGGAATCAAAAGTCCTACCAGTGATTCTATATATACTAAGCTTGTTTCACATAAATTATGACTTCATGTGAAAGCACAACGGATGCATTGAAATGCAAATGATACACACGAATCTGAAGATCGTCATATTCGATAGGACGAAGTCTATACCATAAAGCAAAGCATAGACTGACACCGGATTGCCATTGGTGTAAAAGTGGAAAACTCATATGCACCTGTGAAATGATGAATAGATAAAATAAAGGTTCCTAGTCTAGCCTCTAAGACTAGCTCAAGACTTGTTGGTGATCACGTTTTCCGAATCTTAGGTGTAACGATGGTCCCAAAACAACATTGAGATTATGACAGTGGAAGAACGATCATATTGAATCGATCCAGACTTGTTTGTTATGAATTGAGATAATATCATCTGTATTCAATTGTAATAACACAAAGTGTTAACGTGTGATATTGCTCCTTAGATCATGATAGTATCGTGGTCACTTCTTACCGTACGGTGGGCTTTGGGGTTGCCCATACATCACCTGTAAGACGGTGATCATAACGACAACTTAGAGGTGCATCAAAAAGTTTGATAAGTGGCCGAATAGCTCGAGACTGGGATTTGCTCCTCTGACAATGGGAAGATATTCTTCGGGCCCTCTCGGTGTGATGGCATCCACCATCGTCTGGCCAGACGTAGGTGTCTACATCGCGGGGATGCCGGAACACAATAACGAGAAAGAAGAACAAAACCGGTAACGTGGATTTCTGTATAGTGACCATGGTGATGACCTAGGAGGATACCGATGCATCTCGGGTTTTGTGAAGTATCGTGAAGCAAAGGGAACATTAATGATAACCATAGGCTCACTCAAATATCATTCGTGTGCTCATGGGGATTGATATGGATGTCCATGGTCCCGCTACCGGTCACTAAACGAACAGTATGTCTATGAGTTACCCAACCTATGGGGTCACAAGCTTAAGGAAATCATGATCTGCTAAGTGTTAGTAGGACGAGAGTCACAAAAAAATATTTGTGGAATTATTTCATGAATATTTAGAATAGTTCCGAGAGGATACGGAAGTTCGGGGTCACCGAAAGGGTTTCGGTGAGTATCGGGTATTACCGATAAATTATATATAGGTGGAAAAGTTTCTAAAGATGTTATATATAGTCTAGAAGTATTTAGAATATTTTATATTTAATTTAAATATCGACGGGCCTAAAAAGGCCAAGAGGTGGAAGGCAACTTAGGCCAAAAAGGCCCAAGTGCGAAAGTGCCTTCTTCCCTAAGGAAGGAGGTCGAATTGGGAGTAGGGAAGGACTCCAACTCCTCCCCCATTAAGCCGTCGCCTCAAGGAGGCTTTCCCTCCTTGGTGGCATCCCTCCCTCTCCCCTCCAACCTATATACACATGAGGATTTGTGCTCTTTTAATCATACAAGTTTTGGAGCCTCCTCTAGTTCTTCTAGTTCTAGTTCTAGTTGGTCCTAGTTGATTAATTAAAGCGAGGCTAACTATTGTCATCATAATTAAAATCCCAATGTGGTTCTAATCTTCTACCTCTAATTTTTGACAACGATTAGCTCTGGAGGGCGAAGCGCTGCCGTATCGTGAAGGCTGCACACTTGCAACCAAATAAAAAATTCATGCTTTTGGTCTTCAGTTCGAGGGATCATTCGTGGACGGTATGAGGGATCGTTCATCGACGGTTTGAGGGACTCCAAGTACGATCTACACCGACATGTTCTTCTTTCACTCGGTGATGGTAACGATTGTGATCCCCACCCGTTATGCATCTTCATATTGATCTTGGGTGATCGTATGTTCGGAATTTTTGTTTTCTACTACATTTCCCAACATGATAATGTACTTGGTCACAAAAGTAAGTTTTCCATTTGTGGCTCTCTAGGTCAAATATTTGTCAATATCTTTCGACATGTTTCTTCAAACCAAAATATCATCACCGATTAGAACTTATCACAGTTACAACAATGAGACTTCTCGGAGTGAAGTTACGACATATTGAAGTCGTAAGTATATTATGGCAACAAGATATAATATTCTTTTCGAGAAACCAGCGAGGAGTAGTGTTACCTAATTGTTGCTTAAAAGGTAGTAATCTAGAAGTTTTCTACATTATTACTTATTTAAAAAAATTATGATTGGTATTTCATATTATTTTTCTGGTAGATGATTGTCAATTTTCTCGGTCACAAAAGCAAGTTTTCCCTTGGTTTCTCTCTAGATAACGTATTTTTCTATATTTTTCTGCTTGTGCAAGCTGTAGTTGATGTTCTGCGTGGTATAAGTAATTAATATATTTCTGGAAAATGAATTAAACTTCTTAGGATTCTCAGGGGTAATAGAAGTGGGAGGCTTATAAATATGATCTGAATACTTCTATATATCCGGCCCGGTCACAAATAGTAACATAAATGCAAGATGATATCACACTAAATTCATAAGTTTTTGTGGCCTTGAAGCTTGCCTTTTGTTATACCACATGCTTATATACCCTTCAAATTTTCTTTTATACTTTGCGACCACAAGGAATACATATACATGCGCACACAATCACACATGCACCAAAATAAGCCGTTCCCTTAAATACACATTTTCAACGAAAAGAGAGTACCACCTCTTCAGATTATTCATTCTTACACATCAAACATATATATGCATTTCAAATATGAACAAAGAAATTGATTCGATCATATTCGGTCATTTTTCAATCAATATGTTTTCAAGTATTTTCTTTTATCACAATTGTGCAGATCCCCTAAAATTGTTACTATATTATAAAGATGGTAGTTATACTTGGTTCAAAAAAATGATGTAGTTTTGGACAATAAAAAATATCAAAATAATGAAACATTATTTCCTTCTTCGCATTGGAAATGTAGCTCTTTCCAAGCTGCAAAATTGTTTAAAAAACACCATCATATTATAGTTTGTTTTGCTTTACAAATGCTCATCCACTTTTACCATGTACAATTTTTAGTAATGATAAGAAACCTATTACGCTTTTGAATTATTTCACAAGATTTATATACGCAACATCGGTGCAAGAACATGCCACAAAATTAGTGACGAAACTATCGGCTTAGTGGTAAAAATACATACCTAAAATTGCAATATTATGTTAAGCCAACCAACTAATATACTTTCACCATCACGGTCTTGAATATGCAAGGGACAGTAAATGCTTAGATGCAAAATATTGTGATCTCTTCAACATTATCGTGGTAATTTCAGTGGATGTCGAGGCGGGGGGCCTGGACTAGGTGGCAGCGGCTTCGGCTGAGGGTGGTGTGTGTCTGGACGTGGTGGGTCGTGGGATCCCATGGCCAGTTCCGGGTATGCTCAGTAGGATGGTGTTTGTTGGCTGTGCAGGTACGGGCAGGTGGTGGTTGAGCATCTCCAGGAGAAATCCTATTTCCGGCCTCTACCGGATCTGGCGACGCAGAGCCGCGCTCTTTCTTGAAAGCGTCGTTGTTGTGGGGTGCTCCTCCCCTCTCCCCGCGGCCTTCGATTCAAAGGGAAACCTCATATCTGTGGGATCGGGCGATGAAAGCGCATTCACATCTTCTTCCTTCTTAGGGGCATCGTCTTGGAGCCGGCCCCAACCTAGAGATTGGTGGATGGTTGCATCTTCGCTACATTAATGCGGCATCTTCGCTACGTGGTTTGTTGAGGCGGCCATTTCGGGGGCGCTGGTTTATGTTTGGCAACGATGATGGCGTCGACATGAGCTTGGGTTGCGATTCGGGCTTCCGTAGTCGGATCTTCCTGGCATGTGCGAGGTACTCTTTCGTGGGTTGTTTGGTTGCTTTGAACTTGGAGCTGCGGTGCAGAGAGTCTAGGTTTACAATGCCAGAAACTCGGTGGTCGTTTGCGTAGGGCGCGGTCGGCGAAAGTCCTGCATATTTCCCTTGCAAAGCTCTTTATCAGTCAGAGTTGTCGGTTGTTCGCGTGTGTGGCCATCTGTTGGCATGTGGCTAGGTTGGCCGGTAGTATCCAAATTGTGTGGGTTGGGCTGTATTGATTTTAGCTTGGTTTGCCACAGTTAACCGGGCAATTCGTACTCTCTCCTTAATCAATTAAAAGGGCAAGTCTTTTGCCTTATTAAAAAAAGGTCATTTCAGAAAACTCAGTATTTCTGTAGCCAATATGATGTGTTATAATATAAAAAAGTCTGATGGAACATATAGATTTCCTTTCAAAGTAAACACTAGACATGTAAGCTATTGCTGCATTTGCGCAAGCCACTTTCCTAGTTTGAGGGAATAGAAAAAGAGAAGCATTGCTTGTAATTTGTAAATCAGAAAATGGCGCTTGTCATAGTAAAAATATGCAGATGGGGTGCCTGATACTGTGGTAGGGCATCAGTGCTTAGTGTTGCTGGCCTTGCTCTCTATATATAGATGCATCCCTGCCGGGTAATGGACACCCAATCTCCATCATTGCCGATCGAGCCTTGAAGCCTTGATTAATCAGCCGAGATCAGATCGATCAAGGAGCTAGCTTCCTGGATATGGCAGTGGGAGAGGGCAAGGTGAGTCCGGATGCCATCGACAACGAAGTTATCAGCAACGGCAGCACCAAGGACTACCTCGACCTTGCTCCGGTGCCGCTGGTGGATGCCGCCGAGCTGGGCAAGTGGTCGCTCTACCGCGCCGTCATCGCCGAGTTCACCGCCACGCTGATCTTCGTCTACGTCGCCGTCGCCACCGTGGTCGGCCACAAGCGCCAGACCGACGCCCAAGCGTGCAGCGGCGCCGGCGTGCTGGGCATCGCGTGGGCCTTCGGCGGCATGATTGCCGTCCTCGTCTACTGCACCGCCGGCATCTCCGGCGGCCACATCAACCCCGCGGTGACGTTCGGGCTGCTGCTGGCGCGCAAGGTGTCCCTTCCAAGGGCCTTTCTGTACATGGTGGCGCAGTGCGTGGGGGCCATCTGCGGCGCCGCGCTGGTCAGGGCCGTGCACGGAGGCCACCACTACGCACTCTACGGCGGCGGCGCCAACGTGCTCGCGCCGGGGTACTCCAGGACAGCGGGGCTCATCGCGGAGATCGCCGGCACCTTCGTGCTCGTGTACACGGTGTTCTCGGCGACCGACCCGAAGCGCATCGCCCGGGACCCGCACGTGCCAGTGTTGGCGCCGCTGCTCATCGGGTTCGCCGTGCTCATGGTGCACCTCGCCACCATCCCCGTCACCGGCACCGGGATCAACCCGGCCAGGAGCTTTGGCGCCGCCGTGGTGTACAACGGCGGGAAGGCTTGGGATGACCAGTGGATCTTCTGGGTTGGCCCGTTCATCGGCGCCGCCGTGGCCATGGTGTACCACCAGTACGTCCTCAGAAACGGCGCCGTGTTCCGCTCCAACAACGCTGCCGCCGTCTAGCTACACACCACTGTTGCCACATCCATCCATCCTTTGATGCGGTCAATCTTTATTTACTACTAGTTGATGAGTTGAGATCCACATTGCCGATGGATCCACCGTGTGGCTATCAAAATCAATCGTTAATTAGTTTTTGTTGTTGTGTTGTGCAATTACTGCCATAAATTTAAATCTCCTGTGACCCTATAGCTGGTGGCTCTATATAAATCACACCTTGCCCGTGTGCCCGGCGGGGCCGGATGGAGACACATGTACTCGGCTTACAACCTCCGCGCTATTGCCACCGCCATGAGAAACCCTGCTAAACTGCCCAAGATTTTGCAATAACCTACGAACTCTTCCAATTGGAAAAGTGCTCGCTATAGATACGGAGAGAAGCCGAAATCATTTTTCTCACGATTTAAAACATTGATGACTACTACATGTACGTATTTTACGTTGTGCTGGGTTGACAGTGTTTTCTTTGCTAGTTAATTACTGCAAGATGTAAGAGTCCCCATGCATATGATGACTATCCAATGAGAGAAATCCATATTAGTTTGCTCAGTTAACACTCCCTTCAATTGGCTACATATTTTCTTTCCCTCCCGCGCGCCATCTATTTTCTCGCTCCTCGTAATAAATCAATGTTAGTTGACATTTTACATATCGTTCACTGAATGATTCTTAATTGGCCAAAAAAAACCAACTTTGCTATGTGTAGTTTGAGTTTGAACTTCGAAAAACAGGATTTGAAGCCGTATGTCAGTCTCAAATGAAATTTAACCCTATCGACGACTCACTGAATTACTTCTGTTTGACGGGTATCTTCTGAATTTTCCTGTCCAATTTGAATTTGAAGCCATTCATGGGCATCAAGCATCAGATCTGCATCTGCATGTACAAGCATGGGTCTCCCTGGAAATCATACATTGATCGCGAGAGGCAGCTAGGGGACAGCGACCACCAGAAATCAAAATAATAATAATCGTACACCGTCTTATATGTACTCCACCTGTAAAGAAATATAAAAGCTTAGGGAGTACATAGTACTGGACACGCAGGTGGTACCACTGCCCGTAACCGCAGGGCTGTGAATATGGACAAATTTTGACATGAATCTCAATTTGATGCGTGCATTAATGGGTGTCAGACCATATACATGTATAGATGGCGCCAAATTAATTATTTGCGTGCAATACGTAGTAATTCTCTTCGTTCACGGTTTACTACTGCGCTCGCGGCGTTGGATAGGCGTACGTGTCTAGCTCCACGGTCGAGCTGTTCACGTGCGGTCGCTGCGCTCCTCAGAGAAAGAGACAGAGAGACGAGACTAGGCCATGCATGTAGCTACATGCAAAACCAATCATGCATGCATCATCGTATACCATTCCTTGTTCTCCATCCATCATTCCTTTGCTCACGCAAACAACCACAATCTTTCACTATTTAGTCTTAATTGTCTCTTTCATCCAATCCATGTCATGTAGATGTAGTGATATAGGGAAATACGCTTTCCTGGTTGTAGATACACCCTATATGAGGATTTTTTTTAATAATTAAACAAAAAGTCAGAATAGTTAAGAATTTTTTTAGAATAAACTTGACTTACTTTTGCTTCAGTATATAATTTTTCAAGAAAAAAAGACCAACGTTGACTTCATAGCAAAAAAGACAAAATTTATTTGTTATTATAGGTCACTATTCACTCTATTTTGGCCAAAATATATATTTTTGAAAGGAAGTCAGAGGGGGGTTTTCTTTTTGTCGAATATTTCTCACGAGTACAATGGAAGGTCAAGTTTATTTCAAAAATATTCAGAATTCTTTGACTTTTTGTTGAATTATAATTTTTTTCTTCGATATAGGGTGTAGATACACCCATAGACCAAAAGTTCCCCTCCTAATGATGTAGGGATACATACTCTCCTACTACCATATATTGGCTACAGTAGTATCACTTCATGGTAATATATAGTTGAATCATGCAAATATGTACTAAGCCGCCTCGAATTAATCATCCAATATATATGCACAACGTCACCATGGAACACCGAGGCAGTGTGGATTGCCTGGTGCCCGGCCTCGTGGTTGGCATGGATGTCGAAGCGGCGCCTTCGGATATGGTTGTAGGGTGTGCCGGCTCCGGGTTGCTAGGGCGACAGAGCCGGCAGCTCGGCTAGTGTGCGGCCTCAGGGTCGGCTTGTGTATTGTTTGATGTATCGGTTTTCTGCCAATTTTTCTTATTAACCTCCTAATTCTTCTTCTTTTATGTGAAAAAAAGAGAGCTCTGGCTGGTTCCTCAAAATAAAATAAAAAATCCATTAGCATGAAGAAACGATGCAAGTATGGAATCCAGAGACAGTTTTACGGCACCCATGGGCCAAAGGTGAAATTCACTGGATGGCAAATATGAAGCTGGTCACGTGCATGGGTTTCCCGGGGAACAAGAACAATGAAGGGCCTGTAGCTAGATGACATACGTAGCAGTAGTGTGATCTAGACCTGCAAGCCGGTGTGAATATATATGGATCACAGGATGGCACAGTTAATTGAATTTGAATCAGAATGAATGGCGTCGGATAATTCATATACATCGATGGCGACAAAACGCCGCAGTGTGGTCGATCACAGAAAAAATATCGTGTGGTCGATCGGTCGGGACCATCCATGCACATGCATACACGAAGGAGTGTACACGTACGCATGCACACAGGCAGGCATTGCTTTCTCCATCCCGATTTCGATTTCCATCTCTTAGAGTTACCGGTTACTTAGGTGGACTGTTGACGGAGCCCGGCTGACCATGTGGTAGACTATCTACTACCATGTGGTCGATCGATGGATGTTTTGTTGCCCGTTGGAAGCGTAGGTACGTCGTACGTGTCAACATATTACATATACTACAGACGTAGGTGCAGTTGACCCCTAACGTTCACTGTGTTGTGCATGAATGCATTCGCTCCACTAGTCAACAAAACTAATCATGCATGCATAGATCATCCATCGATCACAAGGCAAATTGGCAAGGTAGACCATACATATTCTTTTTATTGAGTTGGACAGGGTTTAGTATTGTTGGGCCGTGTACTCTGTTGTGTAGTCGTTTTATATATAAAACGAGGCGAAGATACAGGGTAGACCATACTGACAAACACGCACAGACAAAGGTGGTACCTGAGGTGCATCGGCATGCGTGCACTGCTTTTCAAATCAACTTTGCAGATTGTGGACTATCGGATGCCCATTATTATTTTTTGTCCTCAATTAATTCCTCTTTTGAGATTAGTTGTCCGGCCTTGATGTACTTACTTGGTTCAACGACCACCGGCAGGTGGCTATGAGAGCGATAGGGCATTCTCGTCGCGTTAGAGCACTTTTTTAGTCGGCACTAGTACTGCGTGTATGTACGTGCAGCTGGTCCTTCCCACACCTACGTTTGCCTCCATGTATGCCGGGCCAGCCCATTTTTTTACTAATGCTATTGAAGGCCAAAGGAATAGCCTGAACCATTACAAAAAAACACACATGCAGAAACTGAAAAATACATTCAAATTCTGAGAGGGTTGTCAAAGTCTTTTTCCTTTCTTTTTTTTTTGAGAAAACTCGCATTCTTTACTACTCAATAATCAGAGGTGCAATGTTTTGGTCATGAGGAGACCCCAACCAAATGTGACGACCTACACCTAAATTACAACCATACTTGGCGAGATTATGCACTTCAAAATTAAAGACTCTACTTAGCCAAAGGACTAGCGTGAACCATTACAAAAACATCCATGCAGAAACTGAAAAATACATTCAAATTCTCGAGAGCGTATCAAAGTCTTTTTCCTTCCACATCCACCGGCGGCGCACCATGAGGAAAGCTCGTTCCCGCCTCTGGGCCTCCGTCTCAATGGAGGAAACTAGTTTTAATCCACTAGTGTATAAAAGCAGTGGCAGGAAGTGGTCGATGTAACCAGAAGAGGCTAGCGGCCATGATCTGTGTATCAAATCGCCGCCATGGAGAAGAAAACACTAAGGGTCTATATGTTGGGGAACGCAGTAATTTCAAAAAAATTCCTACGCACACGCAAGATCATGGTCATGCATAGCAACGAGAGGGGAGAGTGTCGTCCACGTACCCTCGTAGACCGTAAGCGGAAGCGTTATGACAACGCGGTTGATGTAGTCGTACGTCTTCACGATCGACCGATCCTCAGTACCGAACGTACGGCACCTCCGCGTTCAGCACACGTTCAGCTCGGTGACGTCCCGCGAACTCACGATCCAGTAGAGCTCGAGGGAGAGTTTCGTCAGCACGACGGCGTGGTGACGATGTTGATGAAGCTACCGTCGCAGGGCTTCGCCTAAGCACCGCTACGATATGACCGAGGTGGATTATGGTGGAGGGGGGCACCGCACACGGTTGGGAGAGATCAACGATCAACTTGTGTGTTCTAGGGTGCCCCCTGCCCCCGTACATAAAGGAGCAAGGGGGGAGGCCGGCCGGCCCCTGTAGGGCGCGCCAGGAGGAGGAGTCCTCCTCCTAGTAGTAGTAGGACTCCCCTCTTTCCTACTCCTACTAGGAGGGGGAAAGGAAGGGGAGAAGGAGAAGGAAAGGGGGGCGCCCCCCCCCCTTCCTAGTCCAATTCGGACCAGAGGGGGAGGGGGCGCGCGGCCTGCCCTGGCCGGCCCCTCTCTCTCTCTCTCTCTCCACTAGGGCCCAACTAGGCCCATTAACCCCCGGGGGGTTCCGGTAACCTCTCCGACACTCCGGTAAAATCCCGATTTCACCCGGAACTCTTCCGACGTCCAAATATAGGCTTCCAATATATCAATCTTTATGTCTCGACCATTTCGAGACTCCTCATCATGTCCGTGATCATATCCGGGACTCCGAACTACATTCGGTACATCAAAACATATAAACTCATAATACCGATCGTCACAGAACTTTAAGCGTGCGGACCCTACGGGTTCGAGAACTATGTAGACATGACCGACACACGTCCCCGGTCAATAACCAATAGCGGAACCTGGATGCTCATATTGGTTCCTACATATTCTATGAAGATCTTTATCGGTCAAACCGCATAACAACGTACGTTGTTCCTTTTGTTATCGCTATGTTACTTGCCCGAGATTCGATCGTCGGTATCTCAATACCTAGCTCAATCTCATTACCGGCAAGTCTCTTTACTGGTTCCGTAATGCATCATCTCGCAACTAACTCATTAGTCACATTGCTTGCAAGGCTTATAGTGATGTGCATTACCGAGAGGGCCCAGAGATACCTCTCCGACAATCGGAGTGACAAATCCGAATCTCGATCTATGCCAACTCAACAAGTACCATCGGAGACACCTGTAGAGCACCTTTATAATCACCCAGTTACGTTGTGACGTTTGGTAGCACACAAGGTGTTCCTCCGGTAATCGGGAGTTGCATAATCTCATAGTCATAGGAACGTGTATAAGTCATGAAGAAAGCAATAGCAGTAAACTAAACGATCAAGTGCTAAGCTAACGGAATGGGTCAAGTCAATCACATCATTCTCCTAATGATGTGATCCCGTTAATCAAATGACAACTCATGTCTATGGCTAGGAAACTTAACCATCTTTGATCAACGAGCTAGTCAAGTAGAGGCATACTAGTGACACTATGTTTGTCTATGCATTCACACATGTATTATGTTTCCGGTTAATACAATTCTAGCATGAATAATAAACATTTATCATGATATGAGGAAATAAATAATAACTTAATTATTGCCTCTAGGGCATATTTCCTTCAGTCTCCCACTTGCACTAGAATCAATAATCTAGATTACACAGTAATGATTCTAACACCCATGGAGCCTTGGTGCTGATCATGTTTTGCTCGTGGAAGAGGCTTAGTCAACGGGTCTGCAACATTCGGATCCATGTGTATCTTGCAAATCTCTATGTCTCCCACCTGGACTTGGTCCCGGATGAAATTGAAGCGTCTCTTGATGTGCTTGGTTCTCTTGTGAAATCTGGATTCCTTTGCCAAGGCAATTGCACCAATATTGTCACAATAGATTTTCATTGGACCCGATGCACTAGGTATGACACCTAGATCGGATATGAACTCCTTCATCCAGACTCCTTTATTTGCTGCTTCCGAAGCAGCTATGTACTCCGCTTCACACATAGATCCCGCCACGACGCTTTGTTTAGAACTGCACCAACTGACAGCTCCACCGTTCAATGTAAACACGTATCCGGTTTGCGATTTAGAACCGGATTAGTGTCAAAGCTTGCATCGACGTAACCATTTACGATGATCTCTTTGTCACCTCCATAAACCAGAAACATATCCTTAGTCCTTTTCAGGTATTTCAGGATGTTCTTGACCGTTGTCCAGTGATCCATTCCTGGATTACTTTGTTACCTCCCTGCTAAACTAGTAGCAAGGCAAACATCAGGTCTGGTACACAGCATTGCATACATGATAGAGCCTATGGCTAAAGCATAGGGAACACTTTTCATTTTCTCTCTATCTTCTGCAGTGGTCGGGCATTGATTCTGACTCAACTTCACACCTTGTAACATAGGCAAGAACCCTTTATTTGCTTGATCCATTTTGAACTTTTTCAAAACTTTGTCAAGGTATGTGCTTTGTGAAAGTCCAATTAAGCGTCTTGATCTATCTCTATAGATCTTGATGCCCAATATGTAAGCAGCTTCACCGAGGTCTTTCATTGAAAAAACTCTTATTCAAGTATCCTTTTATGCTATCTAGAAATTCTATATCATTTCCAATTAGCAATATGTCATCCACATATAATATTAGAAATGCTACATAGCTCCCACTCACTTTCTTGTAAATACAGGCTTCTCCAAAAGTCTGTATAAAACCATATGCTTTGATCACACTATCAAAACATTTATTCCAACTCCGAGAGGCTTGCACTAGTCCATAAATGGATCGCTGGAGCTTGCATACTTTGTTAGCTCCCTTTGGATCGACAAAACCTTCCGGTTGCATCATATACAACTCTTCTTCCAGAAATCCATTCAGGAATGCAGTTTTGACATCCATTTGCCAAATTTCATAATCATAAAATACGGCAATTTCTAACATGATTCGGACAGACTTAAGCATCGCTACGGGTGAGAAAGTCTCATCGTAGTCAACTCCTTGAACTTGTCGAAAACCTTTCGCAACAAGTCGAGCTTTGTAGACAGTAACATTACCGTCAGCGTCAGTCTTCTTCTTGAAGATCCATTTATTCTCTATGGCTTGCCGATCATCGGGCAAGTCTACCAAAGTCCACACTTTGTTCTCATACATGGATCCCATCTCAGATTTCATGGCCTCAAGCCATTTTGCGGAATCTGGGCTCACCATTGCTTCTTCATAGTTCATAGGTTCGCCTTGATCAAGTAACATGACCTCCAGAATAGGATTACCGTACCACTCTGGTGCGGATCTTACTCTGGTTGACCTACGAGGTTCTGTAGTAACTTGATCTGAAGTTTCATGATCAATATCATTTAGCTTCTTCACTGATTGGTGTAGGTGTCACAGAAACCGGTTTCTGTGATGAACTACTTTCCAATAAGGGAGCAGGTACAGTTACCTCATCAAGTTCTACTTTCCTCCCACTCACTTCTTTCGAGAGAAACTCCTTCTCTAGAAAGGATCCATTCTTAGCAACAAATGTCTTGCCTTCGGATCTGTGATAGAAGGTGTACCCAACAGTTTCCTTTGGGTATCCTATGAAGACATATTTCTCCGATTTGGGTTCGAGCTTATCAGGTTGAAGTTTTTCACATAAGCATCGCAGCCCCAAACTTTAAGAAACGACAACTTTGGTTTCTTGCCAAACCACAGTTCATAAGGCGTTGTCTCAAGGGATTTCGATTGTGCCCTATTTAATGTGAATGCAGCCGTCTCTAAAGCATAACCCAAAAACGATAGCGGCAAATCAGTAAGAGACATCATAGATCGCACCATCTCTAGTAAAGTACGATTACGACGTTCAGACACACCATTTCGCTGTGGTGTTCTGGGTGGCGTGAGTTGCGAAACTATTCCGCATTGTTTCAAATGTAGACCAAACTCGTAACTCAAATATTCTCCTCCACGATCAGATCGTAGAAAATTTATTTTCTTGTTACGATGATTTTCCACTTCACTCTGAAATTCTTTGAACTTTTCAAATGTTTCAGACTTATGTGTCATTAAGTAGATATACCATATCTGCTCATATCATCTGTGAAGGTGAGAAAATAACGATAGCCGCCGCGAGTCTCAATATTCATTGGACCACATACATCAGTATGTATGATCTCCAACAAATCTGTTGCTCGCTTCATTGTTCCGGAGAACGGCGTTTTAGTCATCTTGCCCATGAGGCATGGTTCGCAAGTACCAAGTGATTCATAATCAAGTGATTCCAAAAGTCCATCAGTATGGAGTTTCTTCATGCGCTTTACACCAATATGACCTAAACGGCAGTGCCACAAATAAGTTGCTATCATTATCAACTCTGTATCTTTTGGCTTCAACACTATGAATATGTGTATCACTACTATCAAGATTTAATAAAAATAGACCACTCTTCAAGGGTGCATGACCATAAAAAATATTACTCATATAAATAGAACAACCATTATTCTCTGTTTTAAATGAATAACCATCTCGCATCAAACAAGATCCAGATATAATATTCATGCTTAACGCTAGCACCAAATAACAATTATTCAGGTCTAAAACTAATCCCGAAGGTAGATGTAGAGGTAGCGTGCCGACCGCGATCACATCGACTTTGGAACCATTTCCCACGCGCATCGTCACCTCGTCCTTAGCCAATCTTTGCTTAATCCGTAGTCCCTGTTTCGAGTTGCAAATATTATATAGCAACAGAACCAGTATCAAATACCCAGGTGCTACTGCGAGCATTAGTAAGGTACACATCAATAACATGTATATCACATATACCTTTGTTCACCTTGCCATCCTTCTTATTCGCCAAATACTTGGGGCAGTTCCGCTTCCAGTGACCAGTCTATTTGCAGTAGAAGCACTCAGTCTTAGGCTTAGGTCCAGACTTGGGTTTCTTCTCCTGAGTAGCAACTTGTTTGTTGTTCTTCTTGAAGTTGCCCTTCTTCTTTCCTTTGCCCTTTTTCTTGAAACTGGTGGTCTTGTTGACCATCAACACTTGATGCTCCTTCTTGATTTCTACCTCCGCAGCCTTTAGCATTGCGAAGAGCTCGGGAATTGTCTAATCCATCCCTTGCATATTATAGTTCATCACAAAGCTCTTGTAGCTTGGTGGCAGTGATTGAAGAATTCTGTCAATGATACTATCATCCGAAAGATTAACTCCCAGTTGAATCAAGTGATTATTATACCCAGACATTTTGAGTATATGTTCACTGACAGAACTATTCTCCTCCATCTTGCAGCTGTAGAACTTATTGGAGACTTCATATCTCTCAATCCGGGCATTTGCTTGAAATATTAACTTCAACTCCTGGAACATCCCATATGCTCCATGACGTTCAAAATGTCATTGAAGTCCCGGTTCTAAGCCGTAAAGCATGGCACACTGAACTATCGAGTAGTCATCTGCTTTGCTCTGCCAGACGTTCTTAACGTCGTCAGTTGCATCTGCAGCAGGCCTGGCACCCAGCGGTGCTTCCAGGACGTAATTCTTCTGTGCAGCAATTAGGATAATCCTCAAGTTACGGACCCAGTCCGTGTAATTGCTACAATCATCTTTCAACTTTGCTTTCTCAAGGAACGCATTAAAATTCAACGGAACAACAGCACGGGCCATCTATCTACAACAACATAGACAAGCAAAATACTATCAGGTACTAAGTTCATGATAAATTAAGTTCAATTAATCATAGTACTTAAGAACTCCCACTTAGATAGACATCCCTCGAATCATCTAAGTGATCACGTGATCCATCTCAACTAAACCATGTCCGATAATCATGTGAGATGGAGTAGTTTTCAATGGTGAACATCACTATGTTGATCATATCTACTATATGATTCACGCTCGACCTTTCGGTCTCCAGTGTTCCGAGGCCATATCTACATATGCTAGGCTCGTCAAGTTTAACCCGAGTATTCTGCGTGTGCAAAACTGGCTTACACCCGTTGTATTTGAACGTAGAGCTTATCACACCCGATCATCACGTGGTGTCTCGGCACGACGAATTTTCGCAACGGTGCATACTCAGGGAGAACACTTATACCTTGAAATTTAGTGAGAGATCATCTTATAATGCTACTGTCAATCAAAGCAAAATAAGATGCATAAAGGATAAACATCACATGCAATCAATATAAGTGATATGATATGGTCATGATCATCTTGTGCCTTTGATATCCATCTCCAAAGCACCGTCATGATCACCATCATCACCGGCGCGACACCTTGATCTCCATCGTAGCATCGTTGTCGTCTCGCCAACTATTGCTTCTACGACTATCGCTACCGCTTAGTGATAAAGTAAAGCAATTACAGGGCGATTGCATTGCATACAATAAAGCGACAACCATATGGCTCCTGCCAGTTGCCAATAACTTCGTTAAAAAACATGATCATCTCATACAATAAAATATAGCATCATGTCTTGACCATATCACATCACAACATGCCCTGCAAAAACAAGTTAGACGTCCTCTACTTTATTGTTGCATGTTTTACATGGCTGCTATGGGCTGAGCAAGAACCGTTCTTACCTACGCATCAAAACCACAACGATATATCGTCAAGTTAGTGATGTTTTAACCTTCTCAAGGACCGGGCATAGCCACACTCGATTCAACTAAAGTTGGAGAAACTGACACCCGCCAGCCACCTGTGTGCAAAGCACGTCGGTAGAACCAGTCTCGCGTAAGCGTACGCGTAATGTCGGTCTGGGCCGCTTCATCCAACAATACCGCCGAACCAAAGTATGACATGCTGGTAAGCAGTATGACTTGTATCGCCCACAACTCACTTGTGTTCTACTCGTGCATATAACATCTACGCATAACCTGGCTCGGATGCCACTGTTGGGGAACGCAGTAATTTCAAAAAAAATTCCTAGGCACACGCAAGATCATGGTGATGCATAGCAACGAGAGGGGAGAGTGTCGTCCATGTACCCTCGTAGACCGTAAGCGGAAGCGTTATGACAACGTGGTTGATGTAGTCGTACGTCTTCACGATCGACCGATCCTCAGTACCGAACGTACGGCACCCTCCGCGTTCAGCACACGTTCAGCTCGGTGACGTCCCGCGAACTCACGATCCAGTAGAGCTCGAGGGAGAGTTTCATCAGCACGACGGCGTGGTGACGATGTTGATGAATCTACCGTCGCAGGGCTTCGCCTAAGCACCGCTACGATATGACCGAGGTGGATTATGGTGGAGGGGGGCACCGCACACGGCTGGGAGAGATCAATGATCAACTTGTGTGTTCTAGGGTGCCCCCTTCCCCCGTATACAAACGAGCAAAGGGGAGGCCGGCCGGCCCCTGTAGGGCGCGCCAGGAGGAGTCCTCCTCCTAGTAGGAGTAGGACTCCCCTCTTTCCTACTCCTACTAGGAGGGGGAAAGGAAGGGGGAGAAGGAGAAGGAAAGGGGGGCACCGCCCCCCCCCCCCTCCTATCCAATTCGGACCAGAGGGGGAGGGGCGCGCGGCCTGCCCTGGCCGGCCCCTCTCTATCTCCACTAGGGCCCAACTAGGCCCATTAACCCCCGGGGGGTTCCGGTAACCCCTCCGGCACTCCGGTAAAATCCCGATTTCACCCGAAACTCTTCCGACGTCCAAATATAGGCTTCCAATATATCAATCTTTATGTCTCGACCATTTCGAGACTCCTCATCATGTCTGTGATCATATCCGGGACTCCGAACTACATTCGGTAGATCAAAACATATAAACTCATAATACCGATCATCGCAGAACTTTAAGCGTGCGGACCCTACGGGTTCGAGAACTATGTAGACATGACCGACACACGTCCCCGGTCAATAACCAATAGCGGAACCTGGATGCTCATATTGGTTCCTACATATTCTATGAAGATCTTTATCGGTCAAACCGCATAACAAAATACGTTGTTCCTTTTGTCATCGATATATTACTTGCCCGAGATTCGATCGTCGGTATCTCAATACCTAGCTCAATCTCGTTACCGGCAAGTCTCTTTACTCATTCCATAATTGTGACGCCCCCGATTCAATCGTACACTAATCATGCACGCAAACGTGTACGATCAAGATCAGGGACTCACGGGAAGATATCATAACACAACTCTAAAACATAAATAAGTCATACAAGCATCATAATACAAGCCAGGGGCCTCGAGGGCTCGAATACAAGTGCTCGATCATAGACGAGTCAGCGGAAGCAACAATATCTGAGTACAGACATAAGTTAAACAAGTTTGCCTTAAGAAGGCTAGCACAAACGGGGATACAGATCGAAAGAGGCGCAGGCCTCCTGCCTGGGATCCTCCTAACTACTCCTAGTCGTCGTCAGCGGGCTGCACGTAGTAGTAGGCACCTCCGGGCTAGTAGGAGTCGTCATCGACGGTGGCGTATGGCTCCTGGGCTCCAGCATCTGGTTGCGACAACCAGGTAGAAAGGAAAGGGGGAAAAGAGGGAGAAAAGCAACCGTGAGTACTCATCCAAAGTACTCGCAAGCAAGGAGCTACACTACATATGCATGGGTATATGTGTAAAGGGCCATATCGGTGGACTGAACTGCAGAATGCCAAAATAAGAGGGGATAGCTAATCCTGTCGAAGACTACGCTTCTGGCAGCCTTCATCTTGCAGCATGTAGAAGAGAGTAGATTGAAGTCCTCCAAGTAGCATCGCATAGCATAATCCTACCCGGCGATCCCCTCCTCGTCGCCCTGTTAGAGAGCGATCACCGGGTTATATCTGGCACTTGGAAGGGTGTGTTTTATTAAGTATCCAGTTCTAGTTGTCATAAGGTCGAGGTACAACTCCGGGTCGTCCTTCTACCGAGGGACACGGCTATTCGAATAGATAAACTTCCCTGCAGGGGTGCACCACATAACCCAACACGCTCGATCCCATTTGGCCGGACACACTTTTCTGGGTCATGCCCGGCCGCGGAAGATCAACACGTCGCAGCCCTACCTAGGCACAACAGAGAGGTCAGCACGTCGGTCTAAATCCTATGCGCGCAGGGGTCTGGGCCCATCGCCCATTGCACACCTGCAGGTTGCGTACGCGGCCGGAAGCAGACCTAGCCCCCTTAATACAAGCGCGAGCTTACGGTCCAATGCGGCGCGCGCCGCTCAGTCGCTGACGTCACGAAGGCTTCGGCTGATACCACGACGTCGAGTGCCCATAACTGTTCCCGCATAGTTGGTTAGTGCGTATAGACCAAATGGCCAGACTCGGATCAAATACCAAGATCTCGTTAAGCGTGTTAATTGATGTAACCGCGGACACCGGCCAGGGCCAGGCCCACCTCTCACCTAGGCGGTCTCAACCTGCCCTGTCGCTCCGCCACAAAGATCCACCCAGAGGGCCGTCGGGACAAAGGTCCTTTCAGCCCCCAATCCGTGAATCACTCGCGGGTGCTCCACGAGCCGACCCGACTTTAGTCACCACATGTATAATGTATAAAGTATATAGTATAAACCCGTGATCACCTCCCAAGTGATCACAACCCGATAGTATAGCACAGCAGACGGACAAGAATGTAGGGCCACTGATGGAAAACTAGCATCCTATACTAAGCATGTAGGATTGCAATTAAAGGTAACAACACTAGTGGCAAAGACAGGCTATGCAGCAGAATAGGATTAACGGAAAGCAGTAACATACTACACTACTCTAATGCAAGAGTATAGAGAAGAATAGGCGATATCTGGTGATCAAGGGGGGTTTGCCTGGAAGCTCTGCTGAAAAGGAAGAAGTGTCGTCGTCGACGTAGTCGATCACAAGGGCGGCCTCGGTCTCGGGGTCTACCGGAGAGAAGAAGGGGAAGAAACAGTAAATACAGAGCAAGCAAAGCATCACAAGGCATAAGATGGCAATACACAGCGCTAGGAGTGTACTAACGTAGGGCTACACGATATAGGTGAAGGGGGGGTCCAACCGGGAATGTTTTCCCGGTTCCGGACCTGTGTCAGACAGATGACCGGAGAGGGAATGTTCCATGTTCAGATAGTTAGAGGCATCTGACAGGCAAAAGGACCGTGTATTCGGATTCGCCTCGTCGTTCTGAGCAACTTTCATGTAGAAAACATTTTCATCCGAGTTACGGTTTAATTACTATGATTTTTCAAAGATCAAACCATTTTCTGGATTCTTTTAGATTAACAGAAATGGAAAAAGACGTTAGCATGACATCACAGCGATATCAGCAGTCAACTGTGACCATTGACTGGTCAAACCTGACCTGTGGGTCTAGTGGGACCCACTGGTCAGTGACTGGACTAATTAAACAGGGTATATTGGACTAATCTAATACTAATTATCAAGCAGGGCCCACTGTCAGTGTCTAATTCGTGAATAGATTAATTAATCAATTTAATTAACAGATTTTCTATTTATCTAACTCGTTTTATTGACTCGGTCCCACATGTTAGTGGGTTGACCCAGACAACGAGTCAACTGGGCCCACCCGTCAGTGGCTCAGCGGGCCCCATACGTCAGCGCCAGGTCAGCCTCGCCGACGTCAGCACCGGAATCACGCCGGCGACCAAACCTGCAGCGGCGTGGCCTCGGAACTCGTCGGAAAACGTGCTCCGGCCACCGTTTTGCGCGCGCGAGGTGGCGTTCGAAAGAGGGGAGCGAGGCGCGTCGCGTGGCGCTAACAGTTGGCCTCGGGAAGGCCTAAAACAGCGATGGCACGCGGCGAGGCAGACGCCGGAGTTCGGCCATCTCCGCAACGGCGACAGAGGGCACAAGGAGGCGAGCTGGAGGCTCGAGCGGCACCAGGGAGGCGCCTTGAGCACGTTGACGTGCTTGCCCGGCCTTGGCAACGACTACAACGACGGCGACTAGCTGCACGGCGGAGCTCAGCGCGGCCATCCATGGCGATGGCAGTTACGGGTGCGGAAAAGAGCGGCAGAAGGAGGGAGGAGGAGCGGAGCTCACCGCCGCGACGCAAGGAGGCCTTCGAGGGGCTTAGGAGCAGTAGTGGCCGGCCGGTGAGGGAGGAGGTCGCTGGCGGCCCGAGGTTGACGAAGGGTCGATCCGGCACGCGTAGAGTTTCTAAACTCCAACCACCGGTCGAGGAGAAAGGGGCAGAGGCCGGCTGGCCTTCCAGACTCGTCGGAGGAACCAAAGAGCGCCGGCGGCTCCGGATCGACGGTGGTGCGACGTCGGCCGCGCCCGAACAGAGAGGGAAGAAGGGAGCGGGCGCGTGAGGGAGAGGGAGGAGAGGGGAAGTGGATCTGGGAGAGGCAAGTGGGAGAGGAGGCGTCCCGAGGCGCGTCGTGGCGGCCTTATCCTCCCGCGGCGCGCTGTAGCGACGGAGCCGGCGAGGTGGTCTGGCGGGAACGGGCGCCCGGCTCGGGTCAGGCGAACAGGGGGACGAGAGGGTTGACCGGGGGAAGTGGGCCACTAGGCCGGCTCGGGTGGGCCGAGGCCTAGAGGACAGGAGGCTTTCTTTCCCCTGTTCTTTTTCTTTTAAAACTTTTCTGTTTTCATTTAACGGAAGCCTTTTGCATTTTCTTTTGCACTAATTATCTTTTGCAAAAATGTGCCATTGGTGAAAACAAATACTAGGGGCAGTGGTGCACTGCCACCATACGATTGGGAATTATTTGAATCCATTTGGAATTTTCGTAATTGGAGTAGCATTTTAAAATGCTAGAATTGCACTGGATTAATTGTTACTGCTCATTTTAGCAACATAGTGATGTTCCTTTTCTTAACATCAAATTGTTTTGGAATATTTGCTAACTAATGAACATTTTTCCCGCAACTTTTTGCAACTTCAAATTTCACTTTGAATTTGAATAGAATTCAGAGAAGGGATTTGAGTTGAGATATTACCCCAGCAAGATTAAGCTTTGTAAACCAAGAAGACTTGGCACTGATCATAATGGATTACTGTAGTGTGATGTTGGGGATGTTACAAATCTCCTCCACTACAAGAAATCTCGTGCCGAGATTTAAGTGGGGAAGTAAAGAGTAACTTCGGGAGAACTGACCCTTATAGGGTTAATTATCTGGTGAACAATTCAGGGAAAGCGGCAGAAGTATCTCTCGAGTAGAAACTTAAGAAAACATCAAGAGGAAAGTATGAAGGTACAACAAGAAGTTTCAAGCGAATGGGCATCCGATCGATACCTGAACAGAGTGTGAGAAGGGGGGGTTCAGAGCGCCAGGAGTAGATCATCTCTCGGAGGGTGGCTCGTAATAACACACAAAACTAAGGGCATAGGATACTTTGGAATCAAGGATGTACAGGAGAGTCAGGTTTCGATCCTGTGGAACTGTTGGTTATGAGCCCACCATGTGGGTTAAAAGTGGAAAGGGGGCCGGTAGCAAGGCATGTCAGATGATAGACTGTCAGTTATGTTATCAACAACGTTGGTACCAAGGGCGAGGGACGGAGAGAACTATTCCCTGCTCATTGAACGAGGCGGACCAATAGGCAAAGTTCTCGTCCGTGGGTGGTTACCGGAATGTCAACAGCAATAATAACAAGGTCTTACTGACAAATTATACACCGAGGTGTTTTCATAAGCAGGGAACTATTACTGCTTAGATCTCATAAACCACAAGAAAGGTTAAACAAAACAATGGAAAAGAAAAGGTGATCATTAGGTTAATCAGAACATTGGAAAGGAAAATGTGTTTACACACACAAGAATTGGGAGTATATCCTTCCCAAGGGGAAGCGGAGTAGGATATACATGATATGACAGCAAGTTCAAAAGCATTTAGATAAAGGGGGCGAGGGAAGAATCATGATATTACCCATACAATAGGGTATGGATAATCAATCAAGAAACATTCGACAATGTGCTTCCAATGTTCTTGTTGATGATCGGAGTACCACAGACATGCTTCGGGATATCGTTGACATTGTCATCAGGTAAAAGTCAGACTTTTGAATTCACAAAGGATCCCGCGGGAACTGCTAGAATAGTTCGTACAATTTCATCATTAAAAGATGAGGATGTGGCCGATGGGTTCAGCAGCAATCCATCGACAGGTCAAAAGGATGTAATGCCAAAATGATATGAACAAAATTGTGTTGGGGGGAAGGCAAGAACGTTGTCGATGTTGACACAAATCATCGAGAGGCAAGGATGGCATTTCTCACCATGAATTCGATTGATATCTTGGAAGAGCTCAGAATGTTGATGATGATCATGACAAATTTGTCGAGAGGTTTAATGAAGATGTAATCGATCGGCGATGACATCAAGTCAAAGGAATTTTGAGGCGGAAGGTTATCGGAAACACGAATATGACACAATCTTGGAATCAGGCTTGCTGTTCAAGGTGAAATGATATGACGAGGAAGATCGACGTAAGCTTAGCTCATCGTCGAAAATTGTGCTCCAGGAAGGACCAGGTAGCACAGTTAAAATTTACCACGATAATGATATAGCCGATTAGGCTAGGAATGGCTCCAAGTATTATTAAACTCATAAGCAACGAAAATTTACTTAGAGTCATTGAATCGGAGTGCGGGGTCGATTCACTTATCAGTGTGATCGGTTGACAAACAACCCAGAACCCATGAAGTGACAATGACAGGGAAAGGTAGTGTTCATCAAAAGTTCATAAGATTTGGTGCAATGGCATGATATCCTTGAGATACCAGGGGTAATACTCGAAGGTAGGTCAAGCAGAGGATACAATTTACCAAAGGCACTATGTATCAGGGGAGAACTCACAAGGTGATTGAATATGAAGGACACTATCGGATAACAATCCAACAATGGATCGGGCGATCCACAGCGGAGCTGATGTGAGTATCGGTACTCACTCAGAGGAAGAAAGAATGCAGAGGCATTAGATTCAAGAATCACCTGATTAGTCTGACGCTTAAATAGAAACAAATTATGGTTTCCAAAATGAAGGATCAGAAGCAGACGCTCTGATCAAGGATGGATAAGTTGAAAACACTTAGTTGGACAATCAATAAAGGTTTGAATTGCCGAGAACCAACTCATGTCCGGAATGACGTCTGAGTCGGGAAGATAATTCATAAGGATCAACTGATGATTGCGGGCATTCGCAACATTTCGAATCAACGGACCCAAAATGATAATGACAAAGGATGCCAACGAAGATTACTAGATATATGGAATTAACCATAATGCAGGAAGGTAAGAACTTCAGTAGCAATAAGGTGCTGAGGATTTTTAGAAGGTCGAATAGCATTTCAAAGAATTTTTTTGTGCATTACTTGGATCAATTAAGGATGATCGGATACTCGGTAAGTGCGAGAAATTATTCGTATGGTGTATTCATGTGGTAATAACGGCAAGGCAGTAAGCTCAAAGGATTCTCGGCACAACGGAGAATAGTTCGAGGCATCTTGTAACAACAAGAGTGACGAGAAATGATCATGAGAATGACAAGTGCATGCAGATATCCATAGGGATATATCGGTGGCAGTGAATTGCAAAGGCGATGAGCAGAAGGGTCTCGGGAAAATATCAAGGGATATCCTCAGAATCTTCTGACGAAGCAGGTGATCTTCCAGAATGAGGGCTCTCCGGGAGAAATAGTTACGAGAACCTAGAGTTAGAGTTAGCAAAATCATTTAACCCGAATAGAGGAGAGATCGGAGTCCCAGAGCAAAGGTCGAGGAGTAAAAGATCCTAATACCACCCAATGGCGACGTGGGCCCGTAAGGCACACGGCCAAGTTAGTAAAAGTTTTGTAATGACTAGACTCGACTTCAGCCAAGGAGTGTGGAAGGGGAATTCCTATAGGCAGTCGGCTCTGATACCAACTTGTGACGCCCCCGATTCAATCGTACACTAATCATGCACGCAAACGTGTATGATCAAGATCGGGGACTCACGGGAAGATATCACAACACAACTCTAAAACATAAATAAGTCATACAAGCATCATAATACAAGCCAGGGGCCTCGAGGGCTCGAATACAAGTGCTCGATCATAGACGAGTCAGCGGAAGCAACAATATCTGAATACAGATATAAGTTAAACAAGTTTGCCTTAAGAAGGCTAGCACAAACGGGGATACAGATCGAAAGAGGCGCAGGCCTCCTGCCTGGGATCCTCCTAACTACTCCTGGTCATCGTCAGCGGGCTGCACGTAGTAGTAGGCACCTCCGGGGTAGTAAGAGTCGTCGTCGATGGTGGCGTCTGGCTCCTGGGCTCCAGCATCTGGTTGCGACAACCAGGTAGAAAGGAAAGGGGGAAAAGAGGGAGAAAAGCAACCGTGAGTACTCATCCAAAGTACTCGCAAGCAAGGAGCTACACTACATATGCATGGGTATATGTGTAAAGGGCCATATCGGTGGACTGAACTGCAGAATGCCAAAATAAGAGGGGGATAGCTACTCCTGTCGAAGACTACGCTTCTGGCAGCCTTCATCTTGCAGCATGTAGAAGAGAGTAGATTGAAGTCCTCCAAGTAGCATCGCATAGCATAATCCTACCCGGCGATCCCCTCCTCGTCGCCCTGTTAGAGAGCGATCACCGGGTTATATCTGGCACTTGGAAGGGTGTGTTTTATTAAGTATCCAGTTCTAGTTGTCATAAGGTCAAGGTACAACTCCGGGTCGTCCTTTTACCGAGGGACACGGCTATTCGAATAGATAAACTTCCCTGCAGGGGTGCACCACATAACCCAACACGCTCGATCCCATTTGGCCGGACACACTTTTCTGGGTCATGCCCGGCCGCGGAAGATCAACACGTCGCAGCCCTACCTAGGCACAACAGAGAGGTCAGCACGTCGGTCTAAATCCTATGCGCGCAGGGGTCTGGGCCCATCGCCCATTGCACACCTGCACGTTGCGTACGCGGCCGGAAGGAGACCTAGCCCCCTTAATACAAGCGCGAGCTTACGGTCCAATGCGGCGCGCGCCGCTCAGTCGCTGACATCACGAAGGCTTCGGCTGATACCACGACGTCGAGTGCCCATAACTGTTCCCGCGTAGTTGGTTAGTGCGTATAGACCAAATGGCCAGACTCAGATCAAATACCAAGATCTCGTTAAGCGTGTTAATTGATGTAACCGCGGACACCGACCAGGGCCAGGCCCACCTCTCACCTAGGCGGTCTCAACCTGCCCTGTCGCTCCGCCACAAAGATCCACCCAGAGGGCCGTCGGGACAAAGGTCCTTTCAGCCCCCAATCCGTGAATCACTCGCGGGTGCTCCACGAGCCGACCCGACTTTAGTCACCACATGTATAATGTATAAAGTATATAGTATAAACCCGTGATCACCTCCCAAGTGATCACAACCCGATAGTATAGCACAGCAGACGGACAAGAATGTAGGGCCACTGATGGAAAACTAGCATCCTATACTAAGCATGTAGGATTGCAATTAAAGGTAACAACACTAGTGGCAAAGACAGGCTATGCAGCAGAATAGGATTAACGGAAAGCAGTAACATGCTACACTACTCTAATGCAAGAGTATAGAGAAGAATAGGCGATATCTGGTGATCAAGGGGGGTTTGCCTGGAAGCTCTGCTGAAAAGGAAGAAGTGTCGTCGTCGACGTAGTCGATCACAAGGGCGGCCTCGGTCTCGGGGTCTACCGGAGAGAAGAAGGGGAAGAAACAGTAAATACAGAGCAAGCAAAGCATCACAAGGCATAAGATGGCAATACACAGCGCTAGGAGTGTACTAACGTAGGGCTACACGATATAGGTGAAGGGGGGGTCCAACCGGGAATGTTTTCCCGGTTCCGGACCTGTGTCAGACAGATGACCGGAGAGGGAATGTTCCATGTTCAGATAGTTAGAGGCATCTGACAGGCAAAAGGACCGCGTACTCGGATTCGCCTCGTCGTTCTGAGCAACTTTCATGTAGAAAACATTTTCATCCGAGTTACGGTTTAATTACTATGATTTTTCAAAGATCAAACCATTTTCTGGATTCTTTTAGATTAACAGAAATGGAAAAAGACGTTAGCATGACATCACAGCGATATCAGCAGTCAACTGTGACCATTGACTGGTCAAACCTGACCTGTGGGTCTAGTGGGACCCACTGGTCAGTGACTGGACTAATTAAACAGGGTATATTGGACTAATCTAATACTAATTATCAAGCAGGGCCCACTGTCAGTGTCTAATTCGTGAATAGATTAATTAATCAATTTAATTAACAGATTTTCTATTTATCTAACTCGTTTTATTGACTCGGTCCCACATGTTAGTGGGTTGACCCAGACAACGAGTCAACTGGGCCCACCCGTCAGTGGCTCAGCGGGCCCCATACGTCAGCGCCAGGTCAGCCTCGCCGACGTCAGCACCGGAATCACGCCGGCGACCAAACCTGCAGCGGCGTGGCCTTGGAACTCGTCGGAAAACGTGCTCCGGCCACCGTTTTGCGCGCGCGAGGTGGCGTTCGAAAGAGGGGAGCGAGGCGCGTCGCGTGGCGCTAACAGTTGGCCTCGGGAAGGCCTAAAACAGCGACGGCACGCGGCGAGGCAGACGCCGGAGTTCGGCCATCTCCGCCAACGGCGACAGAGGGCACGAGGAGGCGAGCTGGAGGCTCGAGCGGCACCAGGGAGGCGCCCTGAGCACGTTGACGTGCTTGCCCGGCCTTGGCAACGACTACAACGACGGCGACTAGTTGCACGGCGGAGCTCAGCGCGGCCATCCATGGCGATGGCAGTTACGGGTGCGGAAAAGAGCGGCAGAAGGAGGGAGGAGGAGCGGAGCTCACCGCCGCGACGCAAGGAGGCCTTCGAGGGGCTTAGGAGCAGTAGTGGCCGGCCGGTGAGGGAGGAGGTCGCTGGCGGCCCGAGGTTGACGAAGGGTCGATCCGGCACGCGTAGAGTTTCTAAACTCCAACCACCGGTCGAGGAGAAAGGGGCAGAGGCCGGCTGGCCTTCCAGACTCGTCGGAGGAACCAAAGAGCGCCGGCGGCTCCGGATCGACGGTGGTGCGACGTCGGCCGCGCCCGAACAGAGAGGGAAGAAGGGAGCGGGCGCGTGAGGGAGAGGGAGGAGAGGGGAAGTGGATCTGGGAGAGGCAAGTGGGAGAGGAGGCGTCCCGAGGCGCGTCGTGGCGGCCTTATCCTCCCGCGGCGCGCTGTAGCGACGGAGCCGGCGAGGTGGTCTGGCGGGAACGGGCGCCCGGCTCGGGTCAGGGGAACAGGGGGACGAGAGGGTTGACCGGGGGAAGTGGGCCACTAGGCCGGCTCGGGTGGGCCGAGGCCTAGAGGACAGGAGGCTTTCTTTCCCCTGTTCTTTTTCTTTTAAAACTTTTCTGTTTTCATTTAACAGAAGCCTTTTGCATTTTCTTTTGCACTAATTATCTGTTGCAAAAATGTGCCATTGGTGAAAACAAATACTAGGGGCAGTGGTGCACTGCCACCATACGATTGGGAATTATTTGAATCCATTTGGAATTTTCGTAATTGGAGTAGCATTTTAAAATGCTAGAATTGCACTGGATTAATTGTTACTGCTCATTTTAGCAACATAGTGATGTTCCTTTTCTTAACATCAAATTGTTTTGGAATATTTGCTAACTAATGAACATTTTTCCCGCAACTTTTTGCAACTTCAAATTTCACTTTGAATTTGAATAGAATTCAGAGAAGGGATTTGAGTTGAGATATTACCCCAGCAAGATTAAGCTTTGTAAACTAAGATGACTTGGCACTGATCATAATGGATTACTGTAGTGTGATGTTGGGGATGTTACAAATCTCCTCCACTACAAGAAATCTCGTGCCGAGATTTAAGTGGGGAAGTAAAGAGTAACTTCGGGAGAACTGACCCTTATAGGGTTAATTATCTGGTGAACAATTCAGGGAAAGCGGCAGAAGTATCTCTCGAGTAGAAACTTAAGAAAACATCAAGAGGAAAGTATGAAGGTACAACAAGAAGTTTCAAGCGAATGGGCATCCGATCGATACCTGAACAGAGTGTGAGAAGGGGGGGTTCAGAGTGCCAGGAGTAGATCATCTCTCGGAGGGTGGCTCGTAATAACACACAAAACTAAGGGCATAGGATACTTTGGAATCAAGGATGTACAGGAGAGTCAGGTTTCGATCCTGTGGAACTGTTGGTTATGAGCCCACCATGTGGGTTAAAAGTGGAAAGGGGGCCGGTAGCAAGGCATGTCAGATGATAGACTGTCAGTTATGTTATCAACAACGTTGGTACCAAGGGCGAGGGACGGAGAGAACTATTCCCTGCTCATTGAACGAGGCGGACCAATAGGCAAAGTTCTCGTCCGTCGGTGGTTACCGGAATGTCAACAGCAATAATAACAAGGTCTTACTGACAAATTATACACCGAGGTGTTTTCATAAGCAGGGAACTATTACTGCTTAGATCTCATAAACCACAAGAAAGGTTAAACAAAACAATGGAAAAGAAAAGGTGATCATTAGGTTAATCAGAACATTGGAAAGGAAAATGTGTTTACACACACAAGAATTGGGAGTATATCCTTCCCAAGGGGAAGCGGAGTAGGATATACATGATATGACAGCAAGTTCAAAAGCATTTAGATAAAGGGGGCGAAGGAAGAATCATGATATTACCCATACAATAGGGTATGGATAATCAATCAAGAAACATTCGACAATGTGCTTCCAATGTTCTTGTTGATGATCGGAGTACCACAGACATGCTTCGGGATATCATTGACATTGTCATCAGGTAAAAGTCAGACTTTTGAATTCACAAAGGATCCCGCGGGAACTGCTAGAATAGTTCGTACAATTTCATCATTAAAAGATGAGGATGTGGCCGATGGGTTCAGCAGCAATCCATCGACAGGTCAAAAGGATGTAATGCCAAAATGATATGAACAAAATTGGGTTGGGGGGAAGGCAAGAACGTTGTCGATGTTGACACAAATCATCGAGAGGCAAGGATGGCATTTCTCACCATGAATTCGGTTGATATCTTGGAAGAGCTCAGAATGTTGATGATGATCATGACAAATTTGTCGAGAGGTTTAATGAAGATGTAATCGATCGGCGATGACATCAAGTCAAAGGAATTTTGAGGCGGAAGGTTATCGGAAACACGAATATGACACAATCTTGGAATCAGGCTTGCTGTTCAAGGTGAAATGATATGACGAGGAAGATCGACGTAAGCTTAGCTCATCGTCAAAAATTGTGCTCCAGGAAGGACCAGGTAGCACAGTTAAAATTTACCACGATAATGATATAGCCGATTAGGCTAGGAATGGCTCCAAGTATTATTAAACTCATAAGCAACGAAAATTTACTTAGAGTCATTGAATCGGAGTGCGGGGTCGATTCACTTATCAGTGTGATCGGTTGACAAACAACCCAGAACCCATGAAGTGACAATGACAGGGAAAGGTAGTGTTCATCAAAAGTTCATAAGATTTGGTGCAATGGCATGATATCCTTGAGATACCAGGGGTAATACTCGAAGGTAGGTCAAGCAGAGGATACAATTTACCAAAGGCACTATGTATCAGGGGAGAACTCACAAGGTGATTGAATATGAAGGACACTATCGGATAACAATCCAACAATGGATCGGGCGATCCACAGCGGAGCTGATGTGAGTATCGGTACTCACTCAGAGGAAGAAAGAATGCAGAGGCATTAGATTCAAGAATCACCTGATTAGTCTGACGCTTAAATAGAAACAAATTATGGTTTCCAAAATGAAGGATCAGAAGCAGACGCTCTGATCAAGGATGGATAAGTTGAAAACACTTAGTTGGACAATCAATAAAGGTTTGAATTGCCGAGAACCAACTCATGTCCGGAATGACGTCTGAGTCGGGAAGATAATTCATAAGGATCAACTGATGATTGCGGGCATTCGCAACATTTCGAATCAACGGACCCAAAATGATAATGACAAAGGATGCCAACGAAGATTACTAGATATATGGAATTAACCATAATGCAGGAAGGTAAGAACTTCAGTAGCAATAAGGTGCTGAGGATTTTTAGAAGGTCGAATAGCATTTCAAAGAATTTTTTTGTGCATTACTTGGATCAATTAAGGATGATCGGATACTCGGTAAGTGCGAGAAATTATTCGTATGGTGTATTCATGTGGTAATAACGGCAAGGCAGTAAGCTCAAAGGATTCTCGGCACAACGGAGAATAGTTCGAGGCATCTTGTAACAACAAGAGTGACGAGAAATGATCATGAGAATGACAAGTGCATGCAGATATCCATAGGGATATATCGGTGGCAGTGAATTGCAAAGGCGATGAGCAGAAGGGTCTCGGGAAAATATCAAGGGATATCCTCAGAATCTTCTGACGAAGCAGGTGATCTTCCAGAATGAGGGCTCTCCGGGAGAAATAGTTACGAGAACCTAGAGTTAGAGTTAGCAAAATCATTTAACCCGAATAGAGGAGAGATCGGAGTCCCAGAGCAAAGGTCGAGGAGTAAAAGATCCTAATACCACCCAATGGCGACGTGGGCCCGTAAGGCACACGGCCAAGTTAGTAAAAGTTTTGTAATGACTAGACTCGACTTCAGCCAAGGAGTGTGGAAGGGGAATTCCTATAGGCAGTCGGCTCTGATACCAACTTGTGACGCCCCCGATTCAATCGTACACTAATCATGCACGCAAACGTGTATGATCAAGATCGGGGACTCACGGGAAGATATCACAACACAACTCTAAAACATAAATAAGTCATACAAGCATCATAATACAAGCCAGGGGCCTCGAGGGCTCGAATACAAGTGCTCGATCATAGACGAGTCAGCGGAAGCAACAATATCTGAATACAGATATAAGTTAAACAAGTTTGCCTTAAGAAGGCTAGCACAAACGGGGATACAGATCGAAAGAGGCGCAGGCCTCCTGCCTGGGATCCTCCTAACTACTCCTGGTCATCGTCAGCGGGCTGCACGTAGTAGTAGGCACCTCCGGGGTAGTAGGAGTCGTCGTCGATGGTGGCGTCTGGCTCCTGGGCTCCAGCATCTGGTTGCGACAACCAGGTAGAAAGGAAAGGGGGAAAAGAGGGAGAAAAGCAACCGTGAGTACTCATCCAAAGTACTCGCAAGCAAGGAGCTACACTACATATGCATGGGTATATGTGTAAAGGGCCATATCGGTGGACTGAACTGCAGAATGCCAAAATAAGAGGGGGATAGCTAATCCTGTCGAAGACTACGCTTCTGGCAGCCTTCATCTTGCAGCATGTAGAAGAGAGTAGATTGAAGTCCTCCAAGTAGCATCGCATAGCATAATCCTACCCGGCGATCCCCTCCTCGTCGCCCTGTTAGAGAGCGATCACCGGGTTATATCTGGCACTTGGAAGGGTGTGTTTTATTAAGTATCCAGTTCTAGTTGTCATAAGGTCAAGGTACAACTCCGGGTCGTCCTTTTACCGAGGGACACGGTTATTCGAATAGATAAACTTCCCTGCAGGGGTGCACCACATAACCCAACACGCTCGATCCCATTTGGCCGGACACACTTTTCTGGGTCATGCCCGGCCGCGGAAGATCAACACGTCGCAGCCCTACCTAGGCACAACAGAGAGGTCAGCACGTCGGTCTAAATCCTATGCGCGCAGGGGTCTGGGCCCATCGCCCATTGCACACCTGCACGTTGCGTACGCGGCCGGAAGGAGACCTAGCCCCCTTAATACAAGCGCGAGCTTACGGTCCAATGCGGCGCGCGCCGCTCAGTCGCTGACATCACGAAGGCTTCGGCTGATACCACGACGTCGAGTGCCCATAACTGTTCCCGCGTAGTTGGTTAGTGCGTATAGACCAAATGGCCAGACTCAGATCAAATACCAAGATCTCGTTAAGCGTGTTAATTGATGTAACCGCGGACACCGACCAGGGCCAGGCCCACCTCTCACCTAGGCGGTCTCAACCTGCCCTGTCGCTCCGCCACAAAGATCCACCCAGAGGGCCGTCGGGACAAAGGTCCTTTCAGCCCCCAATCCGTGAATCACTCGCGGGTGCTCCACGAGCCGATCCGACTTTAGTCACCACATGTATAATGTATAAAGTATATAGTATAAACCCGTGATCACCTCCCAAGTGATCACAACCCGATAGTATAGCACAGCAGACGGACAAGAATGTAGGGCCACTGATGGAAAACTAGCATCCTATACTAAGCATGTAGGATTGCAATTAAAGGTAACAACACTAGTGGCAAAGACAGGCTATGCAGCAGAATAGGATTAACGGAAAGCAGTAACATGCTACACTACTCTAATGCAAGAGTATAGAGAAGAATAGGCGATATCTGGTGATCAAGGGGGGTTTGCCTGGAAGCTCTGCTGAAAAGGAAGAAGTGTCGTCGTCGACGTAGTCGATCACAAGGGCGGCCTCGGTCTCGGGGTCTACCGGAGAGAAGAAGGGGAAGAAACAGTAAATACAGAGCAAGCAAAGCATCACAAGGCATAAGATGGCAATACACGGCGCTAGGAGTGTACTAACGTAGGGCTACACGATATAGGTGAAGGGGGGGTCCAACCGGGAATGTTTTCCCGGTTCCGGACCTGTGTCAGACAGATGACCGGAGAGGGAATGTTCCATGTTCAGATAGTTAGAGGCATCTGACAGGCAAAAGGACCGCGTCTTCGAATTCGCCTCGTCGTTCTGAGCAACTTTCATGTAGAAAACATTTTCATCCGAGTTACGGTTTAATTACTATGATTTTTCAAAGATCAAACCATTTTCTGGATTCTTTTAGATTAACAGAAATGGAAAAGGACGTTAGCATGACATCACAGCGATATCAGCAGTCAACTGTGACCATTGACTAGTCAAACCTGACATGTGGGTCTAGTGGGACCCACTGGTCAGTGACTGGACTAATTAAACAGGGTATATTGGACTAATCTAATACTAATTATCAAGCAGGGTCCACTGTCAGTGTCTAATTGGTGAATAGATTAATTAATCAATTTAATTAACAGATTTTCTATTTATCTAACTCGTTTTATTGACTCGGCCCCACATGTCAGTGGGTTGACCCAGTCAACGAGTCAACTGGGCCCACCCGTCAGTGGCTCAGCGGGCCCCATACGTCAGCGCTAGGTCAGCCTCGCCGGCGTCGGCACCGGAATCACGCCGGCGACCAAACCTGCAGCGGCGTGGCCTCGGAACTCGTCGGAAAACGCGCTTCGGCCACCGTTTTGCGCGCGCGAGGTGGCGTTCGAAAGAGGGGAGCGAGGCGCGTCGCGTGGCGCTAACGGTTGGCCTCGGGAAGGCCTAAAACGACGACGGCACGCGGCGAGGCGGACACCGTAGTTTGGCCATCTCCGCCAACGGCGACAGAGGGCACGAGGAGGCGAGCTGGAGGCTCGAGCGGCACCAGGGAGGCGCCCTGAGCATGTTGACGTGCTTGCCCGGCCTTGGCAACGACTACAACGACGGCGACTAGCTGCACGGCGGAGCTCAGCGCGGCCATCCATGCCGATGGCAAATACGGGTGCAGAAAAGAGCGGCAGAAGGAGGGAGGAGGAGCGGAGCTCACCGCCGCGGCGCAAGGAGGCCTTCGAGGGGCTTAGGAGCAGTAGTGGTCGGCCGGTGAGGGAGGAGGTCGCTGGCGGCCCGAGGTTGACGAAGGGTCGATCCGGCACGCGTAGAGTTGCCGAACTCCAATCGCCGGTCGAGGAGGAAGGGGCAGAGGCCGGCTGGCCTTCCAGACTCGTCGGAGGAACCAAAGAGCGCCGGCGGCCGTGAGATCGACGGTGGTGCGACGTCTGCCGCGCCCGAACAGAGAGGGAAGAAGGGAGCGGGCGCGTGAGGGAGAGGGAGGAGAGGGGAAGTGGATCTGGGAGAGGCGAGTGGGAGAGGAGGCGTCCCGAGGCGCGTCGTGGCGGCCTTATCCTCCCACGGCGCGCTGTAGCGACGGAGCCGGCGAGGTGGTCCGGCGGGAACGGGCGCCCGGCTCGGGTCAGGGGAACAGGGGGACGAGAGGGTTGACCGGGGGAAGTGGGCCACTAGGCCGGCTCAGGTGGGCCGAGGCCTAGAGGAAAGGAAGCTTTCTTTCCCCTGTTCTTTTTCTTTTAAAACTTCTCTGTTTTCATTTAACAGAAGCCTTTTGCATTTTCTTTTGCACTAATTATATTTTGCAAAAATGTGCCACTGGTGAAAACAAATACTAGGGGCAGTGGTGCACTGCCACCATACGATTGGGAATTATTTGAATCCATTTGGAATTTTCGTAATTGGAGTAGCATTTTAAAATGCTAGAATTGCACTGGATTAATTGCTACTGCTCATTTTAGCAACATAGTGATGTTCCTTTTCTTAACATCAAATTGTTTTGGAATATTTGCTAACTAATGAACATTTTTCCCGCAACTTTTTGCAACTTCAAATTTCACTTTGAATTTGAATAGAATTCAGAGAAGGGATTTGAGTTGAGATATTACCCCAACAAGATTAAGCTTTGTAAACCAAGATGACTTGGCGCTGATCATAATGGATTACTGTAGTGTGATGCTGGGGATGTTACAGTAATGCATCATCTCACAGCTAACTCATTAGTCACATTGCTTGCAAGGCTTATAGTGATGTGCATTACCGAGAGGGCCCAGAGATAACTCTCCGACAATCGGAGTGACAAATCCTAATATCGATCTATGCCAACTCAACAAGTACCATCGGAGACACATGTAGAGCACCTTTATTATCACCCAGTTACGTTGTGACGTTTGGTAGCACACAAGGTGTTCCTCCGGTAATCGGGAGTTGCATAATCTCATAGTCATAGGAACGTGTATAAGTCATGAAGAAAGCAATAGCAGTAAACTAAACGATCAAGTGCTAAGCTAACGGAAGGGGTCAAGTCAATCACATCATTCTCCTAATGATGTGATCCTGTTAATCAAATGACAACTCATGTCTATGGCTAGGAAACTTAACCATCTTTGATCAACGAGCTAGTCAAGTAGAGGCATACTAGTGACACTATGTTTGTCTATGCATTCACACATGTATTATGTTTCCGGTTAATACAATTATAGCATGAATAATAAACATTTATCATGATATGAGGAAATAAATAATAACTTTATTATTGCCTCTAGGGCATATTTCCTTCACTATAGAAGGCCCAGTTTCGGCAAGATGAAATTGGGGAACAAGAGTCTCACAAATTCCCTGGTGTGGAAAAGGTTGGCCACCCTTCTTCGGTCAGAATTAGAGCTGCAGAATCAAGATGCACCGGACATTGTCCGCTCTACTGGCAGCGCAACCAAGAGAAACCTGCAGAAAAAGCCAAACCCGAAGAACCAGATATGGGTACACACCATCTTCTACACACCTTCCAATGATACGAAGAAGTATCACTAGAATGTAGGCGTGGCGGGGAGATCCTATTGCATGTAGATGGCAATACTATGGTCTCGCCGCCAACAAATGGAGACAAACCCTACCATGACAAAATCAAAGCCCTAGGGTCCTTTCCCCCTCCCGTCGCTGGAGCGACATAATGAGCCATTGGTTGGCCTTGACAATGACATAATGAGCCATTGGTTGGCCTTGACATAGGCCTCATCCGGTGACATAGGCCCATTTCGGCCGCTTGGGCGACCTCATACTCTTCCATGGCGAAGCCAGCAACCGGCACTGACTTTGCCACGGCTTCCTGCTCCTCCTCCATGGACTCCGGCTCCTCACCGGCTCCTCTTCCTCCTCCTCCTTCTCTGGCTCCGACGAGTCCAGAGGTAGGCCCGTAGCTAGCCGGGTGGCGCACCTAGCCTGGATCTCCTGGGGCAGCTGGAGGCACCGCTCAGGCATAAGCATAGCATAGGTCGCTATCGGGCCATGGCTGAGACAGGCGGCGAGAGGGAGAAAGAAAGCTAAAGTGGCCAGCGACTAGAAGTGGATGGACTAGATCTGGCTGGCCACACTACGTTCACACTCCCATAGGAGGAGACGTCCACCAGACAGTTTGGTTTCTGGGCGTTTGAGTGTGGGACCCGGCTATCAGCGTGGTGTGGCGGATGCGCCCAGTAGCGCTCGGGCCGCCCCACAGCCGCCTCATTTTTGGTCTGAATATGAGGGTGCCGGTCAGCCCGACAGTGCGAGGCCGGTTTGAGGTGCCCGAGTGGGTTGGGTATTTTTGACCGGTCAATGACCGGTCTACCCGCCCGGGCATTTCAGACCGGTTTGAGGCGTCAGACTGTAGATTCTCTTAGTTAGTAAATTAGAATGTAGGTGTTATAGTGCAACTGGATGCGTATGGGCCGCAATGGAAGTTGTATGTCACTTCCAATTGTCGATTTCAGCATAGTGGATCGATCTACATGGTCTACCGCCTGAAAATAGAGTAGCAACTTTAGGGGGGGGGAGGGGGGCTAAAAGGCAAAAAAAAATTGAATGAAAGAAGAGGCACCCCCTCCAATTTTTATTAGAGAAATTATACAGTTCTAACCCTAATACAAACTACGAATATATATCATACAAACACTTGGATCGCACCGGATTATAAGCAAGCGGAAGCAGAACGAAAACATCCAACAACATGGAATGCCACAAACGAGCACACCCATAGCTCAAAAACCACATGGTCCATGCTAAGTTTCAAACGCAAAACGAAAGAAGAACTGGAGTATCGCTAAGAGCATCTCCAATAGGCGCCCGATATTAGCGCCGTGCTGGAAAAATTGATTATTTTTTTGCGCGCGCACAGCTGTTTCGGGTGCTCCAGCAGACGCGCAAAAAACGCGTGCGCGGTATAATTGGTTTAGCGCGCGGAGCAAAACGGCATCGCACGTCGCTTATTTCGTGCACCCTCTCCCACGCGCTGGAGAGCAACGACTCGCGCGCGACTTCCACCAACCGCCATATCTAGGCGCTGGCCCTGCCGCCCGCACCTCCCCATTTGCTCCGGCGACTCGACGACGCTTCCCCGGCCTATCCCCGCGCCGCCGCTGCTTCCTCCACCTCCTCTAGTCGCCGCCGCCTCTCGAGCGCGCCATTCCTCCGACGAACAGCGCCAGGCCGCCCACTGCCGCTCGGCGCCCACAAGGTGTTCGACAAAACGCTTGTGAGGTATGTATTGCTTCAACTTCACATTTTGTATATGAATTTGGTGCATGTTGTTTGTAGTTTTATAGACTAGTTTAATTTCAATATTATAGATGAGTTCGTCATATGATTCTTCCGACGAAGAATTTGATATTGAAGAGGAGGAGGACCTTGCAATGATCCTAGCTATGCACATCAATAAAAAGCCGAAGCACGGTGGTTCGGTTATGGGTCGTCAGAAAATTTGGAGGGATAAGATCGATGCCGACAACAGATTGATGAGGCACTATTTTGTGGATAATCTCATATACCTTGAGTCATACTTTCGGCGCCGTTTTAGGATGAGCACCGAGTTGTTCAGGCGCATTGCAGAGAAACTGGCGAGCCATGATCAGTTTTTTCAACGAAGGAGGAATGCCGTCGGGGAACTCGGGCATAGCACCTTTGAAAGTGCAACTATCCCTGGGTGGTTTTGGTAATTCCTAACAACATATAGCTTATTGAGCTAATGCTATTTCAAGATAGATATTTCAGGAAAGCTCAATGGTTGGCATGGCATGGATATGAAAGTGGAACCTTCAAAATGCTAAGGACAAAAGATTGGCTTAAGCTCAAAGCACAAGACTCTACATTTTCTATTTTAGTGATCCAAGATCACATTGAGTCTATAGGAAAAGCCAATACTATTAAGAAGGGATGAGGTGTTGCTTAATGAGGTGCTTGCTCAAAATGCTTAGTGATATGCTCCAAAACCCTCCACTACTTTCTCATATCCACATATGTTCCAAACCCAAAAGTCCAACTCGGCCCCACCGATTCTTTATCCGGCGCCACCGAGTTCAGTTGACATAGCCACTGCCAGAAACCCTAGTCTTTTCAGTCTCACCGATAGGGATCTCGGTCTCACCGAGATGGGGTTGTAATCTCTCTATTTCCCTTCGTAACGTTTCGCGGTCAAACCGAGATGAGCGATCGGTCCCACCGAGATTGCAATGCAAACACTTTGTTTCCTTTTCGTAACGTTTCGGTCCCACCGAGATGAGCGAATCGGTCCCACCGAGTTTGCCTGACCAACTCTCTGTTCGACTATTACCAAAATCGGTCCCACCGAGTTTGTGTAATCGGTCTCACCGAGATTGCGTTATGCCCTAACCCTAATGATATCGGTTACACCGAGTTGACATGTCGGTCCCACCGAAACACCTAACGGTCACATTATGAACCAATCGGTCTGACCGAGTTCTCTGATTCGGTCCCACCGAGTTTGGTGATTTGTGTGTAACGGTTAGATTTTGTGTGGAGGCTATATATACCCCTCCACCCACTCTTCATTCATGAAGAGAGCCATCAGAACATGCCTACACTTCCAATACATATTTTTTGAGAGAGAACCACCTACACTTGTGTTGAGATCAAGATATTCCATTCCAACCACATAAATCTTGATCTCTAGCCTTCCCCAAGTTGCTTTCCACTCAAATCTTCTTTCTACCAAATCCAGTCCTATGAGAGAGAGTTGAGTGTTGGGGAGACTATCATTTGAAGCACAAGAGCAAGGAGTTCATCATCAACACACCATTTGTTACTTCTTGGAGAGTGGTGTCTCCTAGATTGGCTAGGTGTCACTTGGGAGCCTCCGACAAGATTGTGGAGTTGAACCAAGGAGTTTGTAAGGGCAAGGAGATCGCCTACTTCGTGAAGATCTACCCTAGTGAGGCAAGTCCTTCGTGGGTGACGGCCATGGTGGGATAGACAAGGTTGCTTCTTCGTGGACCCTTCGTGAGTGGAGCCCTCCGTGGACTCGCGCAACCGTTACCCTTCGTGGGTTGAAGTCTCCATCAACGTGGATGTACGATAGCACCACTTATCGGAACCACGGATAAAAAAATCTCCGTGTCAACATTGCGTTTGCTCCCTCTATCTCATCCCCTTTACCTTCATATGCAATTGTTTTACATTCGGCTGCTATACTCTTAGAATTGCATGTGTAGGTTGATTGCTTGACTTGTGTTAAGTTGCTAAAATCTACCAAGAACTAAAATTGGGAAAATGCTAGATTTTTATTTGGTTAAGTAGTCTAATCACCCCCCCCCCCTCTAGACATACTTTCGATCCTACAACCTTTCAAAAGGTGACAGCCGCTTTGTGTATGTTGGCATACGGTATTCCGGTTGATCTAGTTGATGACCACTTGGCCATGTGTGAGAGTCAAGCCATCATGTGTCTCAAGCGCTTCGCAGTCGGAATTGTGCAAGTGTTTGGTCCGGGGTATTTGAGAGCTCCCAATGCTGAAGACGCCGCAAGGCTTTTGGAGATGAACAAAGCGCGGGGGTTCCCAGGTTTGCTTAGCTCAATAGATTGCATGCATTGGAGTTGGAAGAACTGTCCTATGGCATGGCATGGACAATTCCATGGCCAGAAAAAGGGTTCCACTATAATCCTTGAAGTGGTGGCCGATCAAGTAACTTGGATTTGGCATGCTTTTTTGGAATGCCTGGATCTTTGAATGACATCAACATTCTTAATCGGTCATCACTCATGAATAAAATTGCAAATGGTGAACTGCCACCGGTGCAGTTTGTAGCAAATGGCGATACATATAACTATGGCTACTATCTTGCGGATGGCATCTACCCAAAGTGGCAAACATTTGTGAAGCCGTTGAAAAAACTGGAAGGTAAGAAAAATCTTGATTTCCACAATGCTCAGGCGGCGGCTAGGAAAGATGTGGAGAGAGCTTTTGGGATTTTGCAAGCCCAATTTGCTATTGTGAGAGGACCGGCTAGATTTTGGGATCAAAAGATTCTTTGGTACAACATGCACGCTTGTGTGATCATGCATAACACATGATCATCGAGAATGAGTGTGGCCAAGATTTAGACTACTCTCAGTATGAGCTCTTGGGACATCCCATGCGAGTGCGGTGCAGGGCTGCGAGGGAGGCCCGATTTGTTGCTCCTATCATGCCATTCGACGTGACGAAACGCACGACGATCTTCAAAAGGATCTAATCGAGGAGTGGTGGGCATGGAATGACGGACAAAACTAGTGATTTGTATATTTGATGTTGTATTTTTGAACTATTTGTTGTATTGGAATAAATTGAACTATTTATTGTTGATTTATTTTTTATGTGTTTGATCTTCTTGGTTCTATTTGAGTGTCAAATGTTGTTTGTGATGGGCTCGCGCGTCTTTTTTTTTGCAGCGCGTGCAATATTTTGCAGCGGTAGCCGGAGCCAGCGCTCTGCTGCGCACAAAAAGTTGCTATTTCGATGCTGTAAAGGTTGTTTTAGGGCATCGCGTGTTGCGCGCCTGTTAAAGATGCTCATGGTAACTAGAATAGAGAAAAAGCCTTGAAGGAGATAAAAGTTGGCGCAAAGCTTTGAAAGTCTTCAACAGCGGAGCAGTGAAGAAAGCTTACCAAAAAACGAGCATCCAACCTTTTTTTAGCCACCAAAGAGTTGGAATTGAAGTGACGCAGAGATCGAGTGGCATCGACAATGCCCAGAGTTGTTCTATTGATATTTCTTTATGTTTCTGCTATATTTTATTTCTCTATTTTATTATTTATTTTCTATTTTTATTCCTTTATGCAAGTCCATTTCAGCATAATTTATATGCTGTTTTTTGGTTGAATTTTCTTTTGTGTTTTTGTTTACTTTTTATTTCTCTATCTTCATTTTCTTATTTATTTATTACTCCTTTTCTTTTTATAAATTTGTTTGCAACAATACATAAACACTTTTCAATAATACATTAACAATTTCTAAATGTGTGAATAATTCTTTTAATTATACTCACATTTTTTTAATGCATGATGAACAAATTTAGTTCAGAAAAAACATTTTTGAATAGCAATATGAAAAAAAATCAAAAATTATATGGTAAATACTTTTAATACACGACAAACATTGCTTAACACATGACTATGAAAAACCTGTAAACGAACCTGGAGAAAAATGCAGAAAATCATCCGAAAACCAGTTGGAAGCTGTTATACACTGGGGTACCTCTTGTGACTCAATACGCTAAAAAAAACTCTTGTGACTCAAAAACAAAAACTAGGGTAACTCTCATACAACCATCATAGGCTGACCCAAGTAGTGCAGTTTCATTTTTTCCTCTTTTCTTATTATGTTTTTAGTTTCATTGTGCTTATATATTTCTCGATTTTTATGGTAAAAATACACTAATTGTTAGATATGCACGAAAAGAATTTATATAATACTTATATGTGACCAATATATTATCCATTTAATAATACAAAATTCAACATTGTGTTAAAGTTGGCACACATTGAAAAGTAAAATAGTCATGAATTCATTAAAAAGTGTTCACTCATTTTGAAAATCTTCATGTATTTTTTTATAAAGGTGTTCGCTCGCTTAAAAATATGTTCATGGTATATCAAAATATGCTCATAGTGCATTAAAAACAAATGAACTTTATTTAAAAATATAAGTAATGTATCTAATAAATGTCCAACTAGTACTTATTAAATGTTGAATGTGTATTTAAAAATCTTCACCATATAGTTAAAATGTTAAACATTATTAAAAAAATGTTCACCTTGTTTTTCAAAATGTACCACATATATATTGACGGTTTTGGGCCGAAATGCTCTGGTTTTTTTGTTTGTTCTGATGGTTTTCTTCTGATTTTTATTTTCTATTGTTTCTCTTTTTTTCTGTCGGATGTGTTTTTTTTTCTTTGGCTCTATGCAGTTTCTTTTGGGTTTTTTTGGTTATTCTTTTATTTCTAACTTTTTTCTTTCACTTTTTAAATCTCCTTTTTTTAATCTGTTTCATTTTCTAACTGTACTCTATATATTTTTAAAAGATGTTCATTGCCGCTGCCACTCCGTGCGTCCACGGCAAGGTCTCCCCAAGTCCCCGTGCGACCTTCAGAGGCAAGGGCCACTTCTACCTAATGAAGCCGATGGCAATGGCGGGGAATAGAAGACCACTAGCATATATGTCTATGCGTTGCAACGGGAGAAAAGATCCACTACGGCACACACATCAATGATAGTTTGCATGAACATATATAATTGACTAGGTGAGTGAAGCATTGCAATAGTGGCATGGTGGCGGTGTGAGATGGACCATGAGGGAGCCACCGACAATGTTGACAGGGAGGTCATGTCATGGATGTAGAACCAAATTAGTGAATGGGTAAGGGTTCTCTTCCCGAAAGCATCAGCGCCACGGTGAACGGGTAAGGGTTCTCTTCCCGAAAGCCCTGTTGAACTGTGATAATGTATTCTTTGTGTGGAAAATAACTAGCAACTAGTTTAGTGCTCGTTTGGATCTGTTATTGTTAACTATATAGGTCCAAATGAGCATTATATTGACTAGTTCAGTTTGGACTTGAAAAATGAGGATCTGTTATTGTAGACAAAAACTATATAGGTCCAAATGAGCACTGAACTAGGTCCAAGGTTTTCCAAGTCCCAAACACACCCTATATAGGTCCAAACGAGCACTGAACCAGGTCCAAACTCTTGCATATGCTCATTTTGAGATAAATAAGTTAGTGATGGAGTATATAGGATGTGTTTGGGACATGGAAAAGTTTACCGCGTGGACATATATTTCTTGAACTTTATGTAAGATGTGTTTGGGACTCTGGAAAAGTTTGCCGTTTGTAGACATTTCTTGAACTTTATATAAGATGTGTTTGGGACTCTACAAAAGTTTGCCGTGTGGACATATTTCTTGAGCTTTCATCATCATTCCATAGGATACATTTAACATTATTAACTTTTAGTAGACGATGTTGCAGAAAACGTAGACCTGCTTCAATGCTGCACATATTTTGAAACTGTGCCTCTAAAAAATATTTTGAACAGTGCCTTGATTACCAAGCAATCACCAAAATTTTCTCTCAGAAAATATTGCATCTCGTTTACAGCAAGTGAAATGTTAATTCCTCATTTACAGCGAGTGAAATGTTGGTTCCTCATTTACAGTGAGTGAAATGTTGGTTCTTTCCAAGGAGGCAAAGAGAACAAGCCCAAAGGAAAAGCCAAGAGAACAAGGTCAAAGTAATGGCTTACATAAGCCAAGAGAACAAGGCCAAAGGCCTATTCGCTGCCTATCCTCATAAACTGTTTTTAGTAACTTTCAGAAAGTCATTCATAACTTCCAAGGAAATTTTATGCAAGCAAAAAAGGGAACCAAATAACGTTGACACAATACAAAGATTTGTTAATGCAAATCACTGGCATTGGTCAGGACAGAAATAGTACAAACATTTCCCACGTAAAAGAAACTTGAGGATTAGGATTGCGAGCTTTCTAAAATACAACAGCGGTTGTTTTAAGCTGATTGGAGATTACATGTACAGTTTTATAATTACAGGGTCGTGGGAACTTGACAGCAACGATGACCATGCCAAATTTACATCATCACACCGCCTGTGCACAGACCTGAGTTAAAAGTTGCAAAACGATGCACGATTAGAGTCGGCCCACAGCATTCTCTGGAAACCAGCAATAGATCAGTACATTGCACTTGAACAAACTCGTGGAGAATCATCTGCCGCTCGAAAGATTTAGTCGGAGGCCCTGATGATATCTTGTAATTTAGTCCATGAGGCTCTCCTAAACAAAAATGGAGCTTGCAGACAAAAGTTCCTGCTGGGACAATCATTTTTTCAGTCATATAGAAGTATCAGCAAAGCCACTCGAAAAGCAGGACTCCAATGCCAAAAGAAAAAACTAGCAAACAACTAAATATCAAAAACATCATAGTAGACTCCAATGCCAAATAAAACTTTAAAGCAAGCTTTCATTGTAGACTTCAAATGCAAAAAAAAAAGTAAATAATTAAATATCAAATCCAAGAGGTCAACAGGATAATGTCTGGGACCAGGAATGCAACTACCACAGCTCAAACAAGCGTCAAATGAGATGTTGGCAAGCAGTAATTACCAGGGAAGGACACATATAAGCTCATGACGCAAATGATCATTCAGCCTTCCAACGCATACCTCTGAACCTGCAAGGTATAACAGTGTTAGTGTTATATCACGCTAAACAAAACAAATAAAAGCGGCCGAAGAGCATCCTGGCAGTTACACAAGTGAAGCAGGTAAATGACACTAGAGATGTAAGCAATCAATCAAACGACACTTGGTCAACGCTCTGGCAAGATACAGAAGACCATATTCTGTTTTTGCTCAGCTCTGAAAAAAGTGCATATATAGATCAAAGACAAACAACTCATATGCAGAGATATGCTCAGAACAAACACCTCCATGCAGGTTTCTACAGCCTCCTTAACATGCCCCCACACGAAAATATGCTTGAGCCTTATGCACACTGACACAGCGGAAAACGCAAACAAGGGACAATCATAGATGAACAGGCTGTTTGGAAGGGAGCTTGCTACCTCAAGCATATTTTCCTCGATAAAGCAATTCAGCCCCATGCTTGCAGCGTCTGCGCCATTGTGTTGTAGGATCCTGAGCTTCCCTTCCTATAGTTCAAAACCAGTGGAAGCGTCAGCAATGAAAATAATACATCAACTTTGTCGATGAGGTAGTTGTAGATTCACCTTAGTCCCATAAACAAGACCACCTCCAGGGGAAGGATGAAAGCATGCAACATTGACTTCATCTTCAGCACTAGGAAGAACTCTTACCAGCTCCATGTCCGATACTCGGTAAACCTAAATTGATGGAAAGAACAATGGCATTACATCATAGCATGACATAGAGTTATGAACTGTAATAAGCAAATGGTTTTGAATCCCGGGTATAGAAAAGATATATGTAACTGCAACGCCAGCATAGACAGGATATTGCCTCCAAAAAAAGTATAGCCAGCCTATCATTATGATGTGCAACCTATGCTATGGGGTGAGCACCGCACGCACCTCTAAGATAGTATATACAGGAATTCCAGTCGTCTCCGCATCCATAACAATGCTCCTGAGCAGCGAGCTATGACGACGTCCATATGCCAACAGTATGTGTTCTGAAGTAGGCGAAAACTGCATCAAAGAAAAGACATTAGGCTCAGATTAAACTCTGAGAATTGCATAACTGCAGCCTGATGTCTCAGGGATGGGTCTGCAATGCAGAAGACCATGCAAAAAAAGCCTGCTAAAAATCTCCAATACTGGAATTAATAACAAGATTGGTAATTTCTGTAATTTTTGGGTCAACAGCTGGGACTCCCACAGAACCTGGACACACACTGCATGGCAGTACACTGCGCACATGTGTTCTTATTTAATAGAGGTTATTCTAATGGCATATGCCCTGATGCAGGTGGGAGGGAGCTTCCAAATGAAAAAAAGTTCAGATATTGCTTTAGTGGGACCATGCTTTCGTAGTGATTAGAAGCATGGGAATGTAAAAAAGAAGTGAGCATATATCTTATCATAACACCTGACCAAATCCATTTGTTATGACTACTGCTCTATTCACAAAAGGAGAAGAATAAACCATACGTGTTAAATCATCAATGTGTCACATGTACTGAAATACTTTGTGCTTTCCAGGTTATGTCAGTTAGTTTCGTTTGATTTGCTCTTTGCTTTGCTGGGTGCAGAACCAAGAACGAGAGGAAGAAGTCACACCAGAAATGGGAGAAGTATTTGGAATTAAAGAAGAGGGCATTTGCTGCTTGTGCTGTGTTCAATTGTTCTGTATTTCTTGTTATCCTTTGACAAGGTTTCCTGTTTGTGTCTTTGAGAAACAGAAGGAGGGTTCTTGTTTGTTTGGGTTAAAAAGGACTACATAACTAATATGTGGCTTTGAATTTTAGCCTGATTTGCCAACATGGTTATGCGGCAAGTGCGCACCCTCTAAACCTGTATTACACAAACGTGGTCAATGCGGCCACACCAAAGAGGCTCACTTGCATCATGATACTTGAGACACAAACCACAAGTTATTTTCCCAACATAAAAAAGAAAAATTGATGCAAACACACACACACAAACAAAAGTGAACACAATAACCTGAATGGACGTTAAACAATGAGCCGCTCTTATTGCTCTGGACGTGAGAATTTCTCCAAATCTGCAAGAAACACATTCACAACTTTAAAGTAAGGATACCATTTACAAAACAGTAACCTGATAGGCTGATAAAGAACGAACTACAGTAATAGAACAGTCAACAGTGAGAAAAATTACGTTGCCTCCTCAAGAGAATAAACCCGAAGCTCATAAATCACTCCATGGGAGGGAAGTGGGTGACGAGTTGGTGATGTTCCAGCTCCTGTAGACTCATACTGCACAGGTAATTGGTTACCCTGGTCACCTTCTGTTTGAGGCAGCAAACATGCAACACAAGCCACCAGAAATCGTCCACAGGGGGAGAAATGGGCACCCATTTCACTGCAACAATTAATAACTTATAAGTACAGAAGTCCAACTCCGTCAAACATAAAAGCACAATCCCCGTTAGGCAAATCTACCACATATGCATTCTACTTGGAACTATTTAGTAACATTACTAAGTAAGTTCAGAGATGAGGTAAGAATGGAGCATAGATCCATCTTCTGTATACACAACAGTGAAGGCATTGGTAAATAATATGAAGAGACTAACAACAACTTGTGTTGTACAGGAAAGAGAGAGAAAAAGTAACCAAAGTACAAGGGATCACCTGCAAAGAACGGCATGAGAGATTGTCAAGCAGCATGCCTTGGTTTCTAATGCAACACATGGATTCTTGATATCATGCCGCCATACTCTAAGCTTCACTGTACAAGGTAATTCAGCAGCGCCGGCAGAAAACAGTGAGGTAGCAAGTTCTGATCCAACACCTAAGGACGCAGCACGAGCCTCAGCTTCATCGATTTGTGGACCCAGAAGTGAATTCCCAACCCCTGGTACAGAGGCCGAAGCATGAGGGCGTGAGGCGTAGTGTCGATTTGATCCTCTAGTACTGCCAGCGGGAATCGGTATCGATGAAGAAGCACCTGGATGTTGAACAATTCATGCGTTGTGATTCCCTGGTAAAGTTAATCACAATAACACCACCAAGAGGCAGGATTTTAAGGACAGTATTGTTCAGAAATGCAGGGTGCAAACCTGTCTGACTTTGGGCCATCAACCAACCATGCAAAAAAGGCAGCTCCCAGCTACGCGAGTCACTGAAGAGATCGTGATGGTGATTTCCACCCTCTGAATTTCTTAGAAACATTTGAACATCTAACCCACTAGTGGTGAATGAATTCACTGGCATACGATCAACAGCAGATCCTGAAGGCCTGGCTATTGCCGGAAGTGGCAGGCTGTTGCTCGTGGAAGGCATTTGAACATCACTAGACGCAGATGGTTCCCCTGGACATACATCCATAGGGGTTACAGACTGGTCAGACTGCTGGTTTTCAGCATCTGACGCCAATACATTTTGAGCTAAAGATGATGAACTCTGCTGCACATTGGTTGAACCACTAGCCAAGTCATTTCGAGGAATATATAGACTTCCATCATCCCTGAGGAATGCAGGCCAAATTAGGCAAGGTGATGACACATTAGACTCAAGATGTGGATAGCCTCTAGAGTTGATGTTTGCAAAAAACAAAGCTGAGGGATAGTTTGAATAGCCAGTAGATGTTGCATGGGTCAGCTGTGAGTCTGCGGAGTCAAGATTGTTAACCTGAAATTCAAGGTACATATGAGTAAACAAAAATTATATAACAGGAACGCATAATGAAGTACAAAGGATATTCATATTCTACATTTTCTACCTCTGCCGTAAGAAGATATGGAGCACCATGAGGGTGGAAATGCACAGCTCTCAACGAACGGCGGGTTCTTAATATAATGGTCGGGGCAGAAGACTCCCCTCGCCTATTGTAGTTCCATATGAACAACTGACACATAAATTAGGTGCAAGTTATTTCAACTGTTCATAGAAGAATTACATAAAGAATATTTTGCTATGAGTTTAACACTGGGAGTCCTACTTTGTGACCTGATGCAACTGCTAGAATCTCCCCCCTTGCATGAAATGCAATGGATGCAATTGGCCTCTCTGCCAAAGGAACATAATACAAAATTAGTGTTGCTTCAGAAATGCCATTAGACAGAAGCTAACAATGATGAATGGAGCTAGAGACTGTTTAAAGGATATTACGGAAATCCTGAGATCCAATACAATCTGAGGTATTAGCATCCCAAAGACGGACTTCATGATCCAAACTCCCGCTGGCAAGTATATCAGAATGTAAGGGATGATATCTAACCTGCAATAGAACAGTAGCTTCGTAAACACACTTGTGCTATAACATCGGCTAATAAACAGAACTGTAAATTATTAAACTCCATTTTCATATTTTATTTAGACAGGCCAAAAAAAAAAGATAAACTGATGCTGCTTGGTCAAATGATTACAAAAACAATGCATCACATCGTTATTAGAGCCATATATTCAATAGCTTACTCCCTGTTCAAATGCACTACCAAATTGTGCCAGTGTCAGAAAAAAACATACCACCCAAGGTGTGCGCCGATGTCCACCCAACACTTTCAAACATTTCCCTGTTTGGCAGTCAATTATTTTAACAGTATGGTCACCACTGGAGAAAAGAGATAGTCAGTTCTCATACTATGTTTAGTTCATATATTCAGCTAGTAAATTAACTTACTGCGTTGATGCAAGTGTTTTCCCATCCGAACTGAATGCAGCTGCAATAGTTGACCTAGGGGGTGGCATAAGAGGGCAATACTTTGCAGACCAACGATGCAGGGACTGTGATTCTGCCCTGTGCACAGCAAGTTCAAAAATCTTAGCCAGTGGACGGAAAACGTCAAACCGGAAGTATAACATTCTCAACCCAGGTGTCAACAGAAACATTTCTTGGTGAAAAGAGAGCTTCCTTACCACGAAAATAAATCATGTTTAGCATCTGTAGCTGAATATCTTAACTCACTGTAACCAGCGCCGCAAGTCGGAGGCTTATTCCAATGCCTTTTAGCTTGGTGTTTTGTTCGAGGAGACACCTCTCGATGACTTAATAGATGGAATATGTTTCTGATAATAATGGACAAGGCAAAGGTTATATTCAACAAGTGACAAACTGACAATGTTAATACAATACTACTACTGAACTTGTTGCAACAATATTCAGAAAATGGTCTCATGCAGGACTTTTTTTCACAGAATTGGTTACAGAGCAAGAAATAGTAGCACCATTTGAGGCACTAAGATCTGGTGCCATGTAGGATAGCATCATGATCACCCTATAGCAGGCATATCAAAGGACACTAGCAGCAAAAAAAAAAACAGCAGAATTAACAATGTCGGGGGTAAAATCACAGGTTGGCATTAGCAACTAAATCACTTTTTCAAAAGGATAGATGCCCGGCAGGGCTTATTTTCATGAGTCAGGACATAAGCAAATGTGTAAGTTCCTAGGTCACAGAATCAAGCTTTTGCTCTGGTGACATTCAGGCCCAGTATTGTCCTAAACTTTGTTAAGCATAAATGTTAATGCCATAGCTCGTGAACTAGTCCCAAACTCACTAACAGCAACGCATGTCGAAGAGGATAGTGGACAGCAGATCATTTGACACAGCAGGCATGAAGGGTCAGCAGCCTTTTTTCTGGTGGAGAATTTCATTTTAAATTCAGTGGAGTCAGCAGCCTGGCACCATGCCAGCCCTTATTGTGCTAGCCTTAGGGTCAAATAAGATACAAGTTCCATTTTACAAATATTATTTCATATTGGTTGTCTAATAACAATAATTGCTACTCCGTCGGATCCATATTAATTGTCGCTGATTTAGTAGCAAAGTTAAAATGAGGGGACGCGTTGACCCGCAAATGGGCAGGCCCGTTACCGCATGCGGGAGGAGGAGGCGCGCTGGAGAGAAAAAAGGGAAGAAAAACGGGGCAGAACCAGGGATCGAACACATGTCTACCCTGTGGAAGGCTGCGGCCTTAGCCATCACACTACTCGTGTTCCTGTCTTCTGTGAGAGTATCTATGTAAAAGAATTAAACCTGGCGGCGTTTCTGAATTAAAAAACGAATCATTTTTCTTCACTTATGGGTGGCATAGTTTAGGGGTTATTTCTGTGATGTACCGCCAGAAGCAATAACCCTTTTATTATTATTAGGTAGAGAAGTTAAAATCATTAAAAAACAAACAAAACTGTGAAGGTACAATCAAACTCAGTAAACTCTCCTCATTTCATACGTCAAACATTGCACAATCATGCAACATTGGTTAACGAGAGTTGTACATACAATCAAAAGTTGCAGAAGTGAACATACACGTTGGTCTAGAACATGCAACTTGTTTTAGCTGGTGAACTGACACTTGCTCTGAATGAAACTAATCTGCTACTTTGTGATTTTGGCTAACTTGTCTAGCTAAGACTGCAAATAGATAACAATGGCATGAAGTAGTAATGTAGTATTCTACCTTTGCCTTGATCTTCTTGTCGAAGAGGTTTGACAACTAGGGGGCGATCCAGAGAATGACGTCGGAGCAGAAGCATTTTTCGAGGCTTCTTCTACCCAATTTTCAGCCATTTCAGTCCTCCTTTATATTCACCTAAAATAAAATTAAACTGAGCACCAAACAATAATTTTAGATACTGATGAATGAAATTCTATGAAAGAAGAGTAAAGTTAAGGGGACAGTTTTTAGGGGTAACGCAAAAGAAAGAAGGCCAAGACCACGCCCCTGTGCAATTCCCCAAGCAAACAGACCCGCCAACCAAATTCTAGCTCCCACCCGACCTGCGGGGAGCCGCGGTAGGCAATCAGCAGACGGCGGGCGGGGCGCCGCTGGCCATCCCCCGATTCGATTTGCACCCGAATCGGGGCGGCAGCTCAGATCCAGCGCGCCAATTTGACCCAGAGCGGAAAGCAAAAGCGGGCGCGGGCGCGCCTCCGACGGAATTGCGGAGGGGGAGGAGGGCGGAATCGTGAGGAGAGGAGTGGGAGCCGTACCTCCGACGAGAAGGGGAGGGGAGGGGGGGCGCCGAGCCGCCGTCCAGCGGGGGGCGGCGTTCCAGCTAGGTCGCGCGAGATAGGGGAGGGGAGGAGAGGAGAGAGAGTCGGCACGCGGTGGGGAAGGGCAGACAGGTGAGATGAGAGAGGCCGCGTCCGTCCGTGGCGGGTGGGTGTAGCCGTGTACTACAGCAGGCCCGCCTTCCTTCCTTCCTTCCTTCCGCGTCGGCCCGGCCCGGCCCAAAGCCCGCCCGCGTGGACCGTTCCGCTTCCCACGTGGCGGAAGGGTTTGCTTGGCTAACATGTGGGACCGATGCTGACGTGGCAGTGGACGGATACGGGCTACGTATAGCCAGGACCGTTGTTACACCCTCAAGGACCGTATAGCCGCTGTATTCGCATATGTATAAGGACTGTATTGAAGTACTTCCTAACTATGAGGACCATGTTGGATATTGCCTGCAACTATAAGGACTAAACATGCAATTATCTCCACCTAACCCCTGCCTTCTTCCCCTTGTATCCTGCAGATGCACATCAGATCGATAGAGGATGAGAGGAATAAGCCGTCGACGCAGATCCAAGGAAGAGGGGTCTGGTGGCGCACACCTCAGCAGCGCAAGAGAGAAAAACGGCGGCGCGGGAGATGGATCGAGGGAGAGGGATGGCTGTGCAGGAGATGGAGCGAGGTATAGCTGGCCAAACGGGCCGTGCTAACTGGGCCTGGAGGCTGGGCACACGGGCCGGCACGGCACGGCCCGTTTAACTTTTTTTGAAATATATAAATAAATATGTCCTATATAAATATCTAGTACTCAATATGTTCAATAATTTTGTAGTACATGCGTACATTTGTAGTGCTCTAATATATTTCTTTTAATCTTTTAGTATTTTTAGAGCATAGTTTGTACTCTTTTACTTCTTTGGGATGGAAGATTTTAATGAGGCAAGCGCTAATAAAACTCTAGATTTATCCCACATAATACTCTACATTTTTTGGACATTTTTTGGACTTTTTTTCGCTGTACAGAGGGGGAAAACGCGCCAGCCGAGGTAAATATGGGTCAGGCGACCCAGCGTGCCATAACGGGCCGGCATGCCTGGGTGTGCCGCGTGCCGGCCCAGATAGGCTGTGTGCCGTGCCTGGGCTGCGAGCTCCCGCCCATGGGCAGACACGGCACGACCCGGCTAATAATTGTGTCGTGGCGGGCCGTGCCGTGCCAGGCACGATTGCCGCAGGCCGGGCCGTGCCGGCCCGTTTGGCCAGGTATAGAGCGAGGGAGAAGGCCCGCGGCGCGCACGAGCTAAAGCTAGAGAGAGAGGGAGGGAGAAGGAGGAGATCGAGCGGCACACCAGAGAGAAGCAGCGAGCGATAGGGTTGCGGTGGTGGACATGACTTGTTCCGTGTGAATCCGTCCGTGGATTTGGAGGTCTCAACGCATTCTTAGCTGAATATTACTTTTTTAGACAAAGCTGAATATTAGCTAATGGGGTTTTCTAGGTCTTAGTCGATTGAGACTCGGCTGACATCATCATGGTACATTAGGCCTATTTACTAGTTGTCCCTCTGCTGGGTTGTATCCGGCTTAGCGTTGGGCTTATTTCTGTTTTTCTGTTTGTTTGTTGCTTTGGGTTGGGCTGCTTACTTTGTTTGTTGTGATTAGGCTGGCCATGAATTGGTTTGTTTGTTTTTACACACATCCGAAAAAGCTATTAAACAAAGATAAATTACAGGTCAGGCTCAGCCAATATAAAAAGTCAAAAAACTATATACTTCCTCCCATCTGAAGTAGCTTCGTTAACAAATACATGTATTGACTAGTTTAGAAACTTCAGCAAAGAGTATGGAGGCACTGGATCTTCAAGGGTTACCAAAAAAATAATGTGTTAACAAGAATTTGTTGTGTTACCTAGTTAACTTCCTGTATCAACTAAATAAACTTGGAAAAAATGAATATATATAGAAAAATGTTATAAATAAGTGTAGCAACTTCTCCCAAAAGCAAAACCTCTGACACTTCCGTGTCAGTGATTTCTACTCCCTCCGTTCTCAAATATAAGTCTTTCTAGAGATTCCAACAAGTGACTACATACGAAGCAAAATGAGTGAATCTACACTCTATAATATCTGTACATACATCTGTATGTTGTAAACCATTTGAAATGTCTAAAAAAACTTATATTTAGGAATTGTCAAGACACGACACTTTGCCTTTTATATTTTTGTCATTCTCAGGGTCGCTTCCTTTGTCATCCATGCCAGTGCCCTTGCGTTGTTGTATTCATAAATATATATGATACATTAGTGTTGAAAAACAAGTTTAAAAAAGAGGGGTATGACAAAGTATGACATAAAAGAAACTAAAATCAAGCCACTAGCTAGAAGAGAATTTAGTAATTCAGCATATCATGCCTCTCTGGCAGACAAAAGTCTGAACAACAAAAGTGTACAGTTTATGATTAATGCATTTCACACAGTTTGGTTGAAGAGTCTCTAATTCATGTGTCGCGTTAGCAGCATCCCGTAGTACATCACCTCTGTTGGGAGCACGCGCGATGTGATAGTGTAGAAGGCAATGGTTGTTAGCACCGCCTTGACCAGGACGGCCCTGCCAGGAGCCGCCATAAGCTGCCCAATCCATGGCGCAAGCTTATGGGCAATCTTATCTTCAAGAGGCAGGAAATGTATCGCTTTGAGCCTGGTGACCGAAAGGAGAAGCCCAAGGTATCTCATGGGGAAGGATGAAAGCTTCGCCGTGGTGAAGAATGTCCTGGAGATCAATGTGACGCCCCCGATTCAATCATACATTAATCATGCACGCAAACGTGTACGATCAAGATCAGGGACTCACGGGAAGATATCACAACACAACTCTAAAAACATAAATAAGTCATACAAGCATCATAATACAAGCCAGGGGCCTCGAGGCTCGACTACATGTGCTCGATCATAGACGGGTCAGCGGAAGCAACAATATCTGAGTACAGACATAAGTTAAACAAGTTGCCATAAGATGGCTAGCACAAACTGGGATACAGATCGAAAGAGGCGCAGGCCTCCTGCCTGGGATCCTCCTAAATTACTCCTAGTCATCGACAGTGGCCTGCACGTAGTAGTAGGCACCTTCGGTGTAGTAGGATTCGTCATCGACGGTGGCGTCTGGCACCTGGGCTCCAGCATCTGGTTGCGACAACCGAGAAGAAAGGAAAGGGGGGAAAGGGGGAGCAAAGCAACCGTGAGTACTCATCCAAAGTACTCGCAAGCAAGGATCTACACTACATATGCATGGGTATCTGTGTAAAGGGGCAATATCGGTGGACTGAACTGTAGAATGCCAGAATAAGAGGGGGATAGCTAGTCCTGTCGAAGACTACGCTTCTGGCAGCCTCCATCTTGCAGCATGTAGAAGAGAGTAGATGGTAAGTTCACCAAGTATCATCGCATAGCATAATCCTACCCGGCAATTCTCTCCTCGTCGCCCTGTGAGAGAGTGATCACCGGGTTGTATCTGGCACTTGAAAGGGTGTGTTTTATTAAGTATCCGGTTCTAGTTGTCATAAGGTCAAGGTACAACTCCAAGTCGTCCGGTTACCGAAGATCACGGCTATTCGAATAGATAAACTTCCATGCAGGGGTGAACCACATTACCCGACACGCTCGATCCCCTTTGGCCGGACACACTTTCCTGGGTCATGCCCAGCCTCGGAAGATCAACACGTCGCAGCCCCACCTAGGCACAACAGAGAGGTCAGCACGCCGGTCTAAATCCTATGCGCGCAGGGGTCTGGGCCCATCGCCCATTGCACACCTGCACGTTGCGTACGCGGCCGGAAGCAGACCTAGCCTCCCTAATACAAGAGCAGGCGTTCCAGTCCAATCCGGCGCGCGCCGCTCAGTCGCTGACGTCACGAAGGCTTCGGCTGATACCACGACGCCGGTTGCCCATATCTTGTCCCACGTGGCGGTTAGTGCGTATAAGGTCAACGACCCAACTCAGATCAAATACCAAGATCTCGTTAAGCGTGTTATTAGGAAGTAACCACGGACGCCGACCAGGGCGAGGCCCACCTCTCTCCTAGGTGGTCTCAACCTGCCCTGTCGCTCCGCCACAAAGTAACAGTCGGGGGCCGTCGGGAACCCAGGCGCACCTCTACCGGGATGGAGCCACCTGCCCCTTCAGCCCCCATCTCCGAACAGTATCATAAGTAATGTAACAGTATAAAGTATATAGCATATGCCCGTGATTACCTCCCGAAGTGATCATGGCCCAGAAGTATAGCATGGCAGACGGACAAGAGTGTAGGGCCACTGATGGAATACTAGCATCCTATACTAGGCATTTAGGATTGCAGGCAAGGGTAACAACTGTAGCAACAATGACAGGCTATGCAGCAGAATAGGATTAACCAAAAGCAGTAACATGCTACACTACTCTAATGCAAGCAGTAGAGAGAAGGAATAGGCGATATCTGGTGATCAAGGGGGGGGCTTGCCTGGTTGCTCTGGCAAGAAGGAGGGGTCGTCAACACCGTAGTCGTACTGGGTAGCAGCGGCGTCGATCTCGGTGTCTAGCGAGAGAAGAGGGGGAAGAAACAATAAATATAATGCAAACATATGCATGCCGATGCATGACATGACAATGAGTGGAGCTAGGTGTGCCATAACGCAGTGCTAGGTGATATCAGTGAAGGGGGGGGAAACATCCGGGAAAGTATTCCCAGTGTTTCGCATTTTCGAACAGATGAACCGGAGGGGAAAAGTTGCATGTTCGCTATGCTAGGGGCATGTGGCAGACAAAGAGACTGCATATTTAGATTCGTCTCGTCGTTCTGAGCAACTTTCATGTACAAAGTTTTTCCATCCGAGCTACGGTTTATTTTCTATTAATTTTTAAAGTTTTAAATCATTTTCTAATTTATTATTATTAAATTATCTCAAAATTAGTATTATTGCATCAGCATGACGTCAGCAGTCAACAGAGGTGTTGACTGGTCAAACTGACGTGAGGGTCCCGCATGTCATTGACTGATTACTTAATTAACAGTAGTTAATCACGTTAATTAGTTAATTAATTAATTAACTATTTAATATATTTTTATTTATTATTTTTATTTAAATTCTTTTTTTGTAAAAACGTTCTGTGGTGGGGCCTGCTTGTCATAGGCCCCTGGGGGCCTAGCGGGCAGGTGGGTTACGGGCGCAGGCGCTGCGAGCGTGGGTGCCCGAGCGTGGTCAGGCGCGACCCAGGCAACGGCTGCGGCGGCCGGCGATGGCGCGCAGCGAATGAGGCAACAGCGGGCAGGGGACCTCGGCGGTCGGCGCGGGCGCGCGGTGGCCGGAGTGGGGAGGAAGCAGAGCGGCGGGCGGCGATGGAGTATGGGCTTGCGAGAGAGAGAGGGAGGAGGGGTGCGCGTGCGCGAAGGGAGGAAAGCGCGGTCGAGCGCGTGCGGAGCAGAGGCGGGGCGCGGCGCACGGCGAGTGAGCGGCGCACGGCTAGGGCGGCCCGACTGCGGTGAGCGCGGGGCCGGAGCGCAAGAGGTGGGCGCGGGTGCAGCTAGCAGCGGGGCTCGGCAGCGGGCGCTAGGGGTGCGGGACGGCGCACGCGTCGGCCGTTGGGCGCGGTGAGCGCGCGTGCGCGGTAGAGGAGGTCGGGGCGACGGGCACGGCCAGACGGCGCGGCGCGTGGCCAGGGAGCGGCCATCGGGGCAGCACGGCGCCGAGCGCAGCGGCGGAGCGAGCGAGCCACGAGCACGGGGGAACGAGGCGTGCACGCATCGGGCGCAGTTGGGAAGTGGCGTCCGCGGGACGTGGGGCAAGGAGCACGTCGTCGGGCGTGCGGGCGAGGGGAAGAGGAGCCCGAGGGCCTCACCATGGGGCGTAGGGTACGGGGCAGTGGGGCACGGGGAGGAGGACGGAGACGACGGGCGACGTCGGGGAGGCAGGCCGGCGAGGGAGGTGTGGTCGAGGCGGCCTCCGGCGGCGTAAGGGGCGACGGGCGACGGCGTCGAGTCGCGGGCGGGGAGGATGGCGCGGTGGGATCGTGCCCCCGATCTCGATCCGGATCGGGAGGAAAGGGAGAGAGCGAGTGGGGGGGAGTGGGTGTCGGTGGGGGTTAGGGTTTGGGGTAGTGGGGGATATGGGCGCGGCTGGTGGGCCTGCCTGGTGGCCTGCTGGCCGTGGCCCAGTGCGGGTGGGGGGTTTACTTTGTTTTGTTTTATTTTAATCTTGTTTAGTCTTTCTTTTTTTATTTATTCTCTTGTTTCTATTTTCTTTTACTTATGTAATATTTTATAGTTTTACAAAAAAAAAGTGAAACCCATACCTAAAATAGAGTTACAATTATAACTACTGCCACAAAAGGTTTGAACCCTGAACAAAATAGTATAGTATTTTATAAAATCCAAAATGCATTTATTTAATTGTTTTACCTACTATTTTAGTTACTTAAGTGCATTTAAACCTTTTATAAAAATGTGGCTTCTCCATCATAGTTACCTATGCATTATTTGACACAACCTGAACAATTTAGTTTTAATATTTGAAAACTTTTGTTGTTTGCCTTTATTTTGAATTTGAATTTCGAATCGGTTTTGAACTAACGCGAGATTTAACAACAGTAACCAAGGTGATGTGGCATCATTAGTAGAGGGTTACTGTAGCTTAACTATCCGGGCGTCACAATTGTCCTCTACTACAAGAAATCTCGTCCCGAGATTTAAGAGGGGGAGTAAGGGGGGAAAGTTCTGGTTACAAAATTCTAACGAGTCTTCTCGGTCTTGGTTGCTTTTCTCGAAGTGGTCGATCCATTACATTGATGTATTCATTTTTCTTCTTCAGGTCCTCATGATGAAGTCGACATTCTTTCTTCAGGATCTCCATCGTACTTACGGTGGAACAGGGGGTTATTCCGGAAGAACGGTCCTCTACAAGGTAGACTATCTGGTAGATAACATCGCGGAAGGTGGCGGAAAGTATCTCTCAAGTTGAAACTTAAGAAAATATCGAGAGCAAAGTAAGGAGGTATCATGGGAAGTTTCGAGCGGGCAGGCAATCGATCGATGCTTGAAGCAGGGTGTGAAAGGGGTTCAAAGCAACGGGAATAAGTATTGTGTCTGATACCAGAATTGATGATCTCTCGGAGGGTGGCTCGTGAATTACATACAAGGCCACGCGCGAGGAATAACTTTGGAAACCGGGGGTGCACAGGAGAGTCAGGTTCCGATCCTGTGGAATTGTGGGTTATGGGCCCACCATACAAGATAAAGGTAGAAGGAGCGGTGACATCTTGCACGGTCATGATAGCAAGGCATGTCAGAGGGTAGCCCGTCAGTTATGTTGGCAACAACGTTGGTACCAAGGGCGAGGGACGAAGAGAACCATTTTCCTGCTCGTTGAACGAGGCGGACCAATAGGCAAAGTTCCCGTCCATCGGTGGTTACTGGAATGTCATCAACAATAGTAACAGGGTCTTACTGACACGGTTGTACACCAAGGTGTTTTACATAAGCAGATGAATATTACTGCTTATATAATAGATCACAAGAAGGGTTAAACAAACCAATTGGAAAGGAAAAGCGATTATCAGGTTTAATCAAAACAATGGAAAGGAAAATGTGTATACACACATATTTCAGGGGTATATCCTTCCCAAGGACAAGCGGAGCCTGATATTCATGACAGGATAGAAAGTAGAGAACCATTTAGGTAAAGGGAGGGGAATTTCATGACATTACCCATACATCGGTGTTAGGGTAATTGATAAAGAAAATTTATCATTGGGCTCCAAATGTTCTCATTGAAGATCGGAGTACCACAAGCATGCGTCGAGATAGCATTGACATGGTATTCAAGCAAAGTCAGACTTTGGATACTCAAAGGATTCATCAGGAACAACCTATATAATAAGTCTTACAATTTCCTCATGGGAGAATGGCTAACCTTGCTAATAAGGAAGAACCATAACAGTAGGTCCTTCGGCCAGGCGTGCTAGGTATGACATCACCTTACCGGGCTATATAAATGCCAATGTTATGACTCTTGGAAGATGCTCGAACCACCATATCTGACCAAGATTCAGATCTGATTGGTGTCAGTATACCTCAGACTCGGGATGCCTAAGAACAGAGGTGTAACACAAATTGTCGAGATGACATTGTAAGATCCTCGGGAATTCAACTGTGTGAGTGAGTTCTGAAACAAGAGTTCATCATTAAACCTAGGAGAGGAAGAGGATGTGGCTAATGGACTCAACGACAATTTATCGAGATTAACAAAAGATGGATTTCCACAATTATGTGAACAAGGAGATAACAATAGTTAAATCAAATGATATAATGATGTATGCTCGAGGAAAGCATACACAACTGATAATTGGTTGAAAAGGTGCACCCGAGATATGGGCTTAGGTAGCATGATCAATGTTAGAATGGTGATTCGCTAGCCAAGGGTCTAAGAATAAAATGTGGACCACTAACTTCAAAGCAATAGGGATGCTAGAAGGGCAGAGTCCAAACAGCATAGTCCACCTGTTGGTATCCTGGTTAGAATCAACACGGGAACCTGGAAATGAATGGAGATGGCGAGAAGTATTTCTATATCAAGAATTCTCAAGAGGTGGAGCAATCCTCACAACATCTTTGACATAAAAGACAGTAATACTTCAAGGTAGAACATAACATAAGCTAGATGGCAAGGAGCTCCATAACATAATCAAGTTTGAATTGGAGGGAGGGCAGTAACGTTGCCGATGATAACACAAACCATCGAGAGGCAAGGATGGTATTTCTCATCACGAATTCAATTGATATCCTGGAAGAACCCATAATGTTGATGATGATCACAACACCTTTGTCAAGAGATTTCATGAAGATGTAATCGAACAGCGACGACATCAAGAAAAAGCAATGGTGAAGCGAAGGGTCATTGGAACCATGGATATGACACACACTCGGAATCAAGCTTGATGTTCAAGGCGAAATGATAAGACGAGGAAGATCGACGTAAGCTTAGCTCACCGTCGAAAGTTGTGCTCCGGGAATAAGGACCAGGTAGCACAGTTAAAATCAGCACGATAATGATATAGCCGAGCAGGCTAGGAATGGTGTGATCGAGTAAAAACTCGTAAGCAAGGAAGATTGCTAAGAATGGCTGAATCGTAGAACGGACACGATTCCGTTATCGGTGTACTCGAGTGACTAACCACTCAGAACCCAGGAAAAATTGGAATCGGTGAGAATGTAGCACTTGGTGAAGAACTTATAAGAAGTTATGATGTTTCGTGATAATCTCGAGATACCAGGGGGTAATACTCGACGATAGATCAAAGTAAAGGTTGGACAGGTGCAATGATCTGCAGAGGACAAGTGGTTTAACTTGTCTGAGAAATTGAATCAAGGGGAACAGTATGGTCAGAACAACATTTGTAAATGATCAAACCACGGATACAAGAACTTATAACAAGGGGGTAACTATTTTAAGAGAAGCTTCCATGATAACATTTACATCGTGTCCATGGGCATGAACACAAAGTTCAAGGTGGACTCCCACTTCTCCAATGCATAATCATTCATTCACTGCTCTATTAAAATGAGTTGAGTGTGAAAACCCACCTGGTGAAATACTAGAGGAGTAACACCCGTGAAAACTTTCAGGTTCACAAAGATTAAGGAAGGCATAGGTTCAACCCATCGGAAACATATACCACAACTTCAGGAGAAATTTATACAAGCTCGGAAGTAAAGCATTGTTGAGAAAGCAGGGGATACAATCTACCAAAGGCATTATGTATCCGAGGGAAGGCTCACAAGGTTATTGAATATGAAGGACGCTGTCAGATAAAATCCAACAAAGGATCTGGTGGTCCATGAGGGATCTGATGTGAGCATCAGTACTCAACCAGAAGAAGAAAGAATGCAAGGAGATAAGATTATAGAAACAACTGACTAATTCAAAGCTCAAATGTAAAGGAATTATGATTTCCAAATCAAGGGATCAGAAGCAAACGCTCTGATTAACAATGGATAAGTTGAATAGACTTAGGGGTACATTCAACGACAACTTGATTGGTCGAGGACCAGCTCATGTTCAAAATGACGTCTGAGCCGGAAGGATGAATTTTAGGATCTGATTAAGGATTGCGAGCATTCGCAACATATCGAATCAAGTGACTCGAAATGATAGTGAGAGAGGATGTCAACGGAGATTACTAGAAGTATGGAATTAACCATAATGCAGGAAGGCAAGGAAATCAAGAGCAATGGGCTGCTGAGGATCTTCAAAAAATTGAATGGTATTTCGAGTACTTTTGTGAAACACATGAACAGCTAGGGATGAGCGGATACTCGGCAAGTGCGAGGAATTATCCGTAGGGGTATTTATGCGCACTACAAAAAAGACACATCCGTGACATTTTGGGCCAAACGAAATTTTTTTCTGTCATACATATGACACTTCTATGACGATAATTGTGACAAAACCCGGTATCATCATAGATGCGGTGGGCTCCTACTTCTATGACAAAAAATCATGACAGAAAATGGGCTTTTCGTCCTGGGCGGGCCGGAGACGCAGCTGCATGACATTCTTTGGGCCGTCCATGACGGAAAAAACCGTGGTAGAAGCGAGGGCGAGGAAAATTTTGGGGAGTTCCCAGTTACGGTGGGAGGTCGGGGGGCGAGCGATGCGCGTTTCTCTCGTACAGGTACGCGCGTGTGTGCGAGGCGTTGGCTCTAACTGAACCCGAGCGAGGCGTTGGGCTCTAACTGAACCCGAGTGATTGCACTGCAAGCTACGCGTTACTGAACCCGAGCGATCGATCGATGGCTGTTAACTGAACCCGATCGAGCGATTCCTTCGCTACTGCTGCTAACTGAAGCCGATCGATGCTGCCTCTGGATGAACAGTGAGCGTTGCTGGGGGGGTTTGGATGAACAGTTCCCGGTGGGGGTGGATGAACAGGACCCCGTGGTGTTGCCTCTGGATGAACAGGACCCCGATCGATCGAGCCGGTTGGGGCTGGATGAACAGGACCCCGTGGAGGGCAGGATGAACAGGACCACCCCGTGGAGGGCAGAATGAACAGTAGACGGTGGAGGGCTGGATGAACAGTAGCCCGTGGAGGGGTGGTTGAACAGGAGCCCGTGGAGAGGGCTGGTTGAACAGTAGCCGGTGGAGTAGCGCGTGATGGAGGCTGGATGAACAGGAGCCCGTGGATGAACAGTCGCAGGTGGAGGCTGGAGGAGGTCGACGGTGGATGAACAGTAGCCCGTGGAGGCGGGAGGGGGTCGACGGTGGAGATGAACAGTGTCCCGTGGAGTCCCGTTTTGTGGTACGCCACACCCCTCCCGATGAACAGGACCCCCGTTTTGACAGTAGCGCTCCAACACAAGTCCGTTTCCTCTGTTTTGCGGTACGCCACACCCCTCCCGATCAACAGGACCCCCGTTTCGACCGTAGGAGGTCCGTTTCCTCCGTTTTGCGGTACGCCAGACCCCTCCTGATGAACAGGATCCCGTTTCAAACGTGGCCGGTCAAACACAAGGCCGTTTCCTCCGTTCTGCGGTATGCTAGGCCTCGTTTCCATTGGCTATTCCGTCCAAGCCCTCCTGATGAACACGACGACGCATTCCGTTCTGACCCAGCCGGTTGGCTCCCCATGAACACGACGACGACGCTGTTTCTCCGTTCCGACCCAGCCATGTACACGAGCCCTGGCCGTACGTATGCGCGAGTAGGCGTTCGAGACCCTTCCCGTATGTACGTACGTGGCCGTATTTTCTTTCTTGCACACTGGCCGCTGTACGTACGTGTACATGCTACGTGCGCACCTCTACTACGACACGTGCGCGCCTCTACATCGACCAGTATGTACGTACACGTTTGCGACCAGAATGACAATGCTACGTACGCTTCGACCAGGTGGGTCCCGACTGTCAGGCACTTCCTTGCCTGCGAAGATGTAGCTGGTGGGTCCCAGCAGTCAGGGGGGCGAATCGTTTTTTTTTTGCCCGGACGCACTTCCTTGCGTGCGAAGATGTAGCTGGTGGGTCCCAGCAGTCAGGGGGTAACGTTTTTTTCGTGAAATACAGTGGCCCGTCCGGTGGGTCCCAGCTGTCAGGTGGAGGAATCATTATTTTCCGCGTAATAAGGAGGCACTTCCTTGCTGCGGCCGTGGACCCAGTTGTCAGCCTCTCCACGTACAGTCCACGTCCGATGGAAGTCGTTCCTTGACCACGTTGACCACGCCGCGCCGAGAGCACCAGGGCGGTGGACGACGGCGAGGCCTAGGAAGGGGACGACGGGGAGCCGGGGAAGACGCGGCAGTGGAAGCCCGCGCGGAGAGGAGTACGAGGGTTCACTGGTTCGGCTGTGGTGTGAGGCTGCCGTCGCCGCAGGGCCTGGCCAGCGGTGGGAATAGTAGGGGGCGGTGAGGCCTCCGCGACAGCACAGCCGGCCACGGGAGGTTGGAGCATGCGGCACGACCGGCGCTGCTTTGGGCGGCTGGAGCAAGAAGACCAGAGGTTGAAGAAGCACTACGGCCGTTGGATGGACATCGTACGGTCACTGGAGCTAGAATCGTTCATATTGACTAAAGTTGACAAAGGCCCCCGTCCCGTCAACTTAGTAGGCCCACAAGTCAGCCTCCCACCATGGTGGGTCCCAGCTAGCAGGGGGAGTATTCATTTTTTTTGTGCGTAATAAGGAGGCACTTCCTTGCGTGCGAAGATATAGCTGGTGGGTTCGAGCTGTCAGCGGCGGTAACGTTTTTTTCGCAAAATACAGAGGCCCTTTCGGTGGGTCCCTGATGTCAGGTGGAGGAATCATTATTTTGCGTGTAATAAGGAGGCATTTCCTTGCGTGCGGCCGTGGACCCAGCTGTCGGCCTCTCCACGTACAGTCCACTTCAGATGCATGTCGGTCGTTGACCACGTTGACCAGGCCGCGCCGAGAGCACCAGTGCGGTGGAAGACGGCGAGGCCTATGAAGGGAACGACACGGAGGCAGGGAAGACTCGGTAGTTGTTTCCCACGCGGAGGGGAGTACGACTGTACGAGGGTTTACTCGTTCGTCTGCCGTCGCCGGAGAATAACATCAGGTGTGGGTGAGTAGAGGGATGGCTAGGCCAGCGATGGGAGTACGGTGGGGCAGTGAGGCCTGCGCGGCAGCAGAGCCGACCGCGGGGAGGAGGGAGCAGGCAGTCCCGCCGGCGCTTGTTTGAGCGGCTGGAGCAGGAAGAGCAGAGATTAAAGAAGCACGACGGCCGTTGGATGGCCGTCCAACAAGCACTGCTTGTGCGTCAACCTTTTTTTTAGGAAAGCCTCAAATCTGTGGAAAACAGCATACAGCCCATCTGCCATTATTTCTAATAATTTACAGCCCATTTGCTAATTATTAAGGTTTTTTTGGAGCCCATATTTTTTTGTTAGCATTACAGCCCATATTGTGGCCACGGTTAAAAAATTATATGAAATTTTGCATATTTCGGTGCGGTCCGAACTGTTTTTAATCCCGAAATTCCGACTCACATTCAAACTGATTTTAAAAATAAATGTATATCAATATAAAATCCAACAAATCTCCACGCATAAAAATTAATGTAATTTAAAATCTCGAAATGAAAAAAAGATATTTGAAACTCTTTGCCGGTTTGATGTGTTTTAAAAATGTACAACCCGTTTCTCATTACTGATGGGCCATTTTCTCGGCTAGCCGAATGAAAGCTCTCCTCGCCTTGAAAGATTTGCAGCCCAACAGGCCTGACAAAGCGACTTACTTGGCAAATCACAAAAAAACCGGGCTGTGGCCGTGGACCCAGCTGTCAGCCTCTCCACGTACAGTACTCTTCCGATGGAAGTCGTTCCTTGACCACGTTGACCACGCCGCACGGAGAGCACCACGGCGGTGGACGATGACGAGGCCTAGGAAGGGGACGATGCGGAGCCGGGGAAGACGCGACAGTGGAAGCCCGCGCGGAGAGGAGTACGAGGGTTCACTGGTTCGGCTGCGGTGTGAGGCTGCCGTTGCTGCGGTACGAGGGTTCACTCGTTCATATTGACTAAAGTTGACAAAGCCCTCCGTCCCCGTCAACTTAGTAGGCCCACAAGTCAGCCTCCCACCATGGTGGGTCCTAGCTAGCAGGAGGAGTATTCATTTTTCTGTGCGTAATAAGGAGGCACTTCCGGTGGGTCCGAGCTGGCAGCAGGGGGAACATTTTTTTTCGCGAAATACGGTGGTCCGTCCGGTGGGTCCCAGCAGTCAGGGGCAAACGTTTTTTTCGCGAAATACGGTGGCCCGTCCGGTGGGTCCCAGCAGTCGGGGGGAAACGTTTTTTCCGCGAAATACTGGTGGCCCGTCCGGTGGGTCCCTGCTGTCAGGTGGAGGAATAATTATTTTGCGCGTAATAAGGAGGCACTTCCTTGCGGCTGCCGTGGACCCAGCTGTCAGCCTCTCCACGTACAGTACTCTTCCGATGGAAGTCGGTCGTTGACCACATTGACCACGCCGCGCCGAGAGCACCACGGCGGTGGACGACGGTGAGGCCTAGGAAGGGGACGACGCGGCAGTGGATGCCCACACGGAGAGGAGTACGAGGGTTCACTGGTTCGGCTGCGGTGTGAGGCTGCCGTTGCCGCAGAATAACAGGGGGAGTGGGTGAGTGGAGGGATGGCCTGGCCAGCGGTGGGAGTAGTATGGGGACGGTGAGGCCTCCGCGGCAGCACAGCCGGCCACGGGAGGGAGGAGCATGCGGCACGACCGGCGCTGCTTTGGGCGGCTGGGGCAAGAAGACCAGAGGTTGAAGAAGCACTACGGCCGTTGGATGGACATCGTTGACCACGCCGCGCCGAGAGCACCAGGGCGGTGGACGACGGCGAGGCCTACGAACGGAACGACATGGAGCCGGGGAAGACACGGCAGTGGCTGCCCACGCGGTGGAGAGTACGAGGGTTGACTGGTTCGGCTGCCGTCGCCGGAAAATAACAGGAGGTGTGGGTGAGTAGAGGGATAGACAGGCCAGGGATGCGAGTATGATGGGGCCGTGAGGCCTACCCGGCAGCACTGCCGGCCACGGGAGGCGGGAGCAGGCGGTTCCGACGGCGCTGGTTTGGGTGGCTGGGGCAGGAAGATCAGAGACTGAAGAAGCACGATTGCCGTTAGATTGACATCTAACGGTCTGACGCTGGTAGAGTCGATTGTTGACTAAGTTTTTTTTTTTGAGAAACCTTGTGTACGCATGCACTTAGTAGGCCCACAACTCAGCCTCCAAATCTGTGGCAGACAACATAAAGCCCATTTGCTATTTTTTATAATTTGCAGCCCATTTGCTAATTCTTAAGTAATTTATTACAGCCCATTTTCTGCCCAGGACCACGGTCAAAAAGTTCAACCTTATTTTGCATATTTCGATGGAGTCCGAACTGTGTAATCCCGAAATGATAAACATTTTTTTAAGAACTTATTGATTTGCCAAAAAAATCGTTTTGTTTTTGTAAGCAAATAAGACGTGGGACAATTGAGTTGGTTTAAGGGAAAACCAGTGGTAAAAAAATCAGCGCTGGGTGGGAAAAACAACAAAAATAAGGATGTAAATATGAAAAGGGAATTTTATGTGTTTTCAATATAATGATACGTGTATATGAACTAGTAAAACTATAGGTAGAGATTAGAAAACGGATGTAGGACATGCGTTTCAAGAGGAAAATAGAACTGGGCTGTGTGTTTGATTCAGTAAAAAAACTGCCTGCGGATGTTGTAAGACAAAATATAACTAACGCTGGCGGGCCAGAGGCCAGTAGATACCTGCTGGATCTTTGTGCCCCGTTGTCGTCATGGGCTGGGCCTGTTAAAAACAAAACCAACCCTGGGCGTCTACAGCCCAGTTGAAACTTGCTCGACCTGAAAAAACAATATATGTGCTCAATAAACGAGAGAATTCTGCAAGTACAGACTGATAACTGGGATGCAGCACGGATATTGTTTTTTTATCGTGATAATAAGTGCATGCACTTGTTTCGAAAAAATTGGAGAACTGGGAATTCGAACGGCGGGTGCTTATGCTACCCATCAAATAAAAATCAGGTGCCTGAAAATTCGTTTTGAAACAAATGATTCAGCTTTATATCCACGTCGACCCTCGGCATGATGGTTGGAAGCAAATGCAAGTTCATACCAAAAGATCGTTAACAACAATACCAACTTGCGGACGACAAGGTAGTACAACTACCAATACCAAACTAACTTATAATCTTTTTACTCCTGGCCCTAGTGTTCGTCTGGTAGAAAATCTTGCAGAGGACCAGCTCCCGCTCCTTCTCTTGCTCCAGGTCCCCGAGGTGGTACTGGTGCATCACCCAGTTGGTCCTCTGCTGGTCGAAGTTCTTGTTAGTGTGCAGCACCAGAACCTTTTTTGCTGCCCGTCTTGCCGGCCGTTGACCATCACCGACAAGGTATTGCCGGTCTTGTGCCACATCGCGTGCATGCCGCACTCCGACTGTATCTTGCGACGCATCCACGTGCCCCTTTTGAACGCCCTGGAATTGCGCTGGAAGAAATGCTTCCTTAGGCCACTCAGTGTGATACCTGCAGTATTGTGGAATACAGGTTTTAGTGTACCTAGTTGGCATTTTCATAGCATCTTTGGCATGTTGCAGTCACTTGTTTCACTTTTTATTAACTGTCAAATTGTAATTTCTTCACCAGGTCTGCGTCTAAAAAGAAAAATAGAGCTATAAACAAAGGAATATGTTTGTGCAAGTAGACGGCCGATCGGTGTCTTACCTGGAAGTTTTTCAGGTTGGGTGTAGCATATGCCGTGCTCGCTGTCGATGGTTGGTATGAACAAATCGATGAGAGACTGAAATCTTGCGCTGTCAGCACTCACTTTGGCCTCAAGGTGCTCGATCAGCTCCTGATCCGTGGGATCGAACTTGACGCCAGCCGGCAGCACCGGCCAATCCTTCTTCGACTTGCATCGGTAATTCCAGTTATATGGTACTCAATGTATGATCAATCGACTGTTTTAAGTGAATGATGAAAGATTTCGACAGATAAGTGGTACTCCAAATCTGAAGTCCAGAATACCCAAACACGCCGCCGGGATTCTTGTGTCACCTCACGCGCAGCGTGTTTTCACGTCAATTCAATGTGTGGACATGATGAATAATTTGACCGAGGTATACTAGTACTGCTACTGTACTACTTACTAGTCATATTTAGTGTCACAATTTATACATAGGTTTAACTAACAAGTACGCACTTGAAGCCTAACTGCACAGCATCTCCATCATCATTATCAGTACATCCTACGCAGGTGAGTTAGGATGCACTTGATCCCAGGAAGGTATCTATCCTTCAAACCAGAGGAGTGCTTCAAACTAACAATAGTACATAATATCCAACAAAAGAGGGTCGTGCTACAGCAGCAGAATACATGGCTCAGTTTAGATATCAGCACGAATCAAGTTGTGCATATTTGCTGTTGGCATGAACCACATTGCCACATGTCGGGTTTGCAAAAGCCATCCATCGCATGGAAGCTTGATGCCTTTCACACACTGAAGATTATCTGGCAACAAGCTGTGTCGATGAATCTCTGGATATGGTGATTCATGAAACCCATGGTATGATGTGTAAACACAGCCCCCCCCTCGCGAATGGAAGTTGCATAGCACAGTAATCATCGCCGGTGATATAATCGATGATTGGTTGGATGATCGGATAATTGAGCCCGAGGAACAAGGAGTGGTTGCCGAGGCTGTAAACCCGCCTCCAGTTGAATACGCCTGGCCCAACGGAGCTGGGATCTTTCTCGAACACGAAGCCGCCATAGCCATCAATGTCACGAACGCCCCATGCATTGTACTGCATGTGGTTTGATGTAATGGTTTGGTTAATTTGGTACGTGCGAATGAGCATCAAATGACCGCCGTCAGCTGAACGAGCGATAAACCACCACCCATCGGCTGGTATGATTCCAGGTCCTGGAATCATGAAGGCCAGCGCATTTGCGTCTGCTGCAACAATTCAAATTGGAGACCAAAAGGACAAAAATAAACAATCATGTTCAGAGTATGTGTGGAATTAAGATTATTATAACAGTGACACATATCATAGACAGAGAATTGCAATGCCGTGGTCATAATCATACCCCAAGTTAAAAAAATAAGCCAATGGCTTTCATATTCTAGCAATATGTCATGGTTCAAACATCATGTAACAATGAGAGGAAAACAACTATGACAACGCCTACTCATATTCTACCATAGCACTTACTACTACTGTTCTCATATCAACTCTAAGCAATAACATGCGTTGTTATAAAAATCTAGTAAACGAGAGTAACATATAGCAATCATGATGTTATGCTCATAATATGTATTCTAACAATCATTAGATGCCAATTGTTCTCATATCAACTCTAACAATAACATGTGTGGTCATAAAAATCTAGGAAATGAGAGGAACATATAGCAATGATGTGGTTATAGACATGCTATGCATTCTAAATTTGTAACAAATGAACATGCAGTCATATTCATAAGGTAAAGATGAGATGAGATAGAACAATTACACGACGATAGATTCCACCAGTATAGGCAGCTAATCTGTGCGTCGACCGCGTAAACGATGCCATCGTGCACTATAGCATCAGACAGAAATGTTGCCTCAACAGGATTGATGATGAGCCATAACCATGTATGGCGACCGGATTCCAGATAGACTAATCCCATGTTGAACAAGGCAATGAGCTTGTAATCCATGTAGTTTTCTGATGGTGTGGGCACTTCGCAGATTACAACTTTCTGCAAACAGAGGTCGAGCCAAAAGCTTGACGCGTCTCGTGCGTAGTAGGCAGGAGTGTCCGACGGGCCGCGAGGCTCGATGGCGGCGGTATCCAACGATGGAAGGGTGATCTCTCGCTGGGTGTAGATATCCACGAGACGCCACGGACTACCGGTGTGGTGGATGAGGACGATCCAGTTGGCCTTCATGCCCGCCCAGTAGTGGCCGCGCATGAAGGACAGGTGGACAGGTAGTGGTAGCATGTCGAGGGGAACCACGACAACCTCCGTAGGATCGTCAAGTCGGTGTCTGGGCCACCTGCGAGGGTCGGGCATCAGCAAGCAGGGTGTCTTGAAAAGAGCCGGCCGATTGCAGACGAGTAGACGGTACAAAGACACCGAGCATGCGGCCAGACGGACGGTGCTGAGTAGGTCCATACGACTACAGATCTGCTCCAAGAGAACATCGGGGAGGGAATTCCAATCGCGGCTCTGCGTGTCAGTCGGTTCTGCCATTGGGGTTTTCGGTGCCTGCGAGCCAGCGGGGAAGTGGATTCGGGCGGGCGAGCGAAGAAGCTTCTCCTCGTGTGGCCGAGCAGTGAGCGGGGGGATATGGTACGCGCGAGCTACCAAGGAAGATGGCGCGAGCGGGCGAGCAGTGAGCGGGGGTAAATGGTGTGCGGCCGACGATGGGGAAGAGAGGAGGAAGAAGAAGAGAGGAGGAAGAAGAGTGGAAGATGGGGAAGAAAGTGAATTCAATCTCAATTCTACTAGTACTACTACCAGGATATACCGTCCTTCGGAGTGTAAATAGTTACACCGATGACATGTGGGTCTACCACAACAGTGCCCATATGTCAGTTAATGGAGGACAGAGGTGCGTAGGCATATTTGCGGAAGCGTGCTCTACTGGCAAACATGATGGCAGTACTGGGTAAGGCTGATTTAGTAACACCAACACACTGGTTCAGCTTATTAATTACGTGTCCCATCTGCTGCAGCGTGTATTGTCACTTCACTGCGAAGACTAGTTGAATAGTTCTCTCTGACCGAGATGGGGAATAATGGATCGTGAGGACTTTCTTTCTACAGTATCCCTATGCCTCTACGCTCACTTCACTCATTTTGCTCCGTACCTAGTCACTTGTTGAAATCCGTAGAAAGATAAATACTCCGTATTTGGGAACAGAGGGAGGCTTTTACTCCGTACTATTTGGGAACAGAGGGAGTATCACCATATGGAGGGAACAGAGGAAGCTTGAAATATGAACATGTCAATGGGAGGGAGTAAGCCCCATGCATGCATGCAACCTGCAACACTCACACGTACACATGGACGCACGCAACACTCACGCATCCATGCGGCACACAACACACGACGTAACACACACGCTCACGCTCAAGTGCTCAACCTACTCCCTCCGTCCGTGAAAGACTGTACATTTAGAGATTTACACATTGACCAGGCATAATTAACGCCCAAAAGTAGCAGACTTATGTGTGCATGCGACCATTGAGATAAGAAGATTAAATGAAGGCCGTTGCATGCTGTAATTAAGGATAGACATGTAGCCTATACCTACAGCACAAGTTGGTGCACTAGTCAATCAATATCGATTTAGATTAAAGGCTAAATGCATTGGAAGTGTAGATGTACATCATGTACTACACTCTTTGTTTTATAGCCGATGTACACTCTTTGTTGGAAGACCGTGGGAGGACACGTGCATGCACTCACATACACAGCCAGGGCGGTTCGCGCGCAAGGGTTGGACTCGTGTCGCGCCTGCGTAAAGTTTTGTTTAACTGATTTCTTTGCTCTGCCAACTGACAGGTGGGAACCAGAAACCAGGTGACAATTTAACCAGTCAACAAAGTGCCACGTCGACTATGTGGCCGGTCAGTAGGGTGCAATACGGTGCTCTACGATGAGCTAGTGATTGTATAATCGCCGCAAAACTATAGGTAGTGACCGTAAAGAGCGTATTGTTACATACGTTGACTGCCAGTGTATTTTTCTCGTTTCAAATTAAGCCATATTAATTGGAAAGGACGCAGTATGGACTACTACTAGTAGTACTAGTACTGCTTTGATGTGCCCCGTCAACTCGCCGAACGAGGAGAAGCTTGCTTACTACGCCTCTCCCTCGCCCACACGCGTGGTGGTTCGTAGGAGGAGGAGAGGGTTTTGACTACAGCGCCCTCTCCCTCTCCCTCTCCCTCTCCCTCGCCCTCGCCCTCGCCCTCGCGGTGGACGTGCAGCAGTTCAATCGGTGTCAGATTGCCAGAAGCATATTGTACTGTAGTATCATCATTGTTGGACCTTCCGAAGAGGCGAAGAGCCAAGTGCAAGGTTCACACGAGTACGAACTGTTGAACCTCCCGAAGAGGCAAAGAGCCAAGCGCAAGGTTTTATAGGAGTTGTCGTCCTAGTAGGAGTGTACTACAACTATAGCGAACGATGCTACTGTATGATGCCGCCACGTCACGTATATCCAAAGCTGTGCCACCTTTTTTTCTCAAAGAGCGTGTTGGAGCCCGTGCAACAACCACACAAGTTGCACGTACACATAACACATTTACTAGTAATAAATTCTAAAGGACAAATGCCAGTATGCCACACAAGTTCATCTCCAATTCATGTGATAAATTTGTGCACGACTAGTCTACATATATTCACAGCGCTACCGTTCACAATTACCGTACTCCACTTACACATTATAGATGGGCTACATGTCCTCCTCCAGGTTCCAGTCCCAGGTGTTCTTCATGGATGGCACGATCCATAGCGGTGGGCAACAGGAATCATTGTCGCAGATTTCTAGTCCGGTTCCACACGATGGAGACTCATCCAAGCTGAAGCGGCATAAATCAGGGATAGCGTGTCCCAGCATGACGTTCATCCGGCGGTGCGCACTGACTACACAACCATGCTTCATGAACGGCAGGCCTTCCGTGTCGTGCACGGAAGGTGGCATCTGCTTCACAATGGGGTAGCTGTCCCCGATGAAAAGCGAGTACTCTCCAAGAGTGTTCCTCGGCACCCACGTAGCATCACGGGGGTCGAACTCGGCGCCATTCATCTGGTACACGCGGCATCCCAGATCTGGACACATGGTGACGTACATAGTCAAGGTCCATGCATAATAATGTTGTGCTCAAATATGGCGGTCAGCAATACTGTGCAGCAAATAGTACTACTCCGGTATAGAGGAAGTAAAATAACCGGCTTATTATATATAGCAACTCTTGGCTACATGGATGAGATAGTAAGACATGGAAAAACAAAAATGGTGGTAGCTAGTGGGTTCAAGTCTTCAAGGGCCTAGCTAGCTATACGCGTCCTCCAAGGTAAAAAGTACTCCTACTAGTACTACAAAGTATACTACTAGTACAACAATGAAAGAGAAGGCGAGAGGGTTAAAAAATGGAATACCTGGGTAGATGGTGACGGTCCGATCGTGGTAGATTGTGTGACCATGTTGCACATCAGTGGTACCATGGGTAACGACTGCTAAGATAGTTGATCCCAATATGCCAAAGTCAGCTACAAGGTTCCAGGTTAGACCGGATCGCGGATGCAAATGCACATCCAGGATCGGCGATCTTATTTTGATCGGGGGATGACAGGTCCCTGCAAAATAATGGAGTACTGTTAGGGATGAAAATGATGGTTTGTGCATTCCGTTTGTAATCTCCCGTACCGTAGGATGGCAACCAGATGAAACAAGTCCCCTGGCTTGTCACCGCGAAGATGCGGCCTAGATGGCGCATGGCGTCTTCGAACATGTAGGGGTACAAATCTGCCGCCGCCAACATGCGCCAGCCTCTGCCGTTACTGCCTCTTGCATTGATGGCAATCCTTATGTCGAACACCGCGATGAGATAGTAATCGTCGTAGCCGCGTCGCTTTGTCGGCGGGTTCGCAATTGCTATCTTATTTAATCTCATGTAGGCATCATCATACGTATTCAAGCCCAGCCAGTCCGGAAGGCCGATCCCAATGGTGGAGAAGGGGTCTACCGGAACGGCCGCACTGCTGTGGATGTTGTGCAAAATGATGGTGGTATCCGGCCGGAGGTATGCAAGCCAATCTTCGTTGGCACCGACCCAGACCTATATATAAGACGGTGGGCAGCGGAGAAATTACGGGATGGAAATGGAATAACTAAGTACTACATGATCAAACTCCATTACTGACCTGCTCATCGGACAAAATCCGACTACCTCTCAACGTCGGCAACTCTAGCGGAGTCAACGTGCAACCATGGCCAGGGAGCGGTGGACTGTTCGAAGGATTGTCTCATAGAAGAACCTTCTCCTCGAGGACGCATGGAAGACCAACAAGCATGGCCTTTTCCCAAGCCTGTTTAAGCAGCGTCTTAAAAAAGTTGGTGCAGGAAGCACCGAGTCTTGCGGCGGTGAGGACGTCGGAGCGGCGTGCGATTTCTCCCAGAGGATTGTCGTCCAAGATCTCCTAGCCCCGACGAGGAGGAGAACCGCCTGGCGAATCCATGGGTGCAACGATGAACTGCCTTCTCTTCGGGGGGAGGGGAACTGGCGAGGAGGAGATAAGAGCGTAGTAACCGCAGGGCCTCGTCCCTTCCAACTGTAGATCGTTCCTCAGCGAAGGGGTGAGGCTATTATTACTACTAGTACCAGCATTATGGAACGTTATGGGGTTGCATTATACTGTAAATAATAGCACTAGTAAGAAAATTTTGGCACTAGGTAGTAGTTTTTGGCGTGGATTAAGAAATTTTGGGTATGTTTTTGCCATTTTTTGTACACGCCAACTAGTGTCAAAAAACGTCTTACATTATGTGACGGAGGAGTACGTACTCGTACTGTAGCAGTACTAGTACTACTTTTCTCAACTAGTAGTGCGATGTACTGTACTTCTAGTCTAGTCTAGTATAGTGCACCAGTTTTGAACTCTTGAATCTCAGGGCCAAGGAGCTACAGTTGGAAGTGGAGGGTACTACTGTTCTCTAGAACCATCGCTGTACTATCAATGCAGGGGAAGTACACCTGCGTAGTGGCCTAGTGGGTACTCTCGGTGCTCTATTCAGCCGCTCCTCTCACGTAGCTGGCCTATTCAGCCGCTCCTCTCACACACACACTAGCAGCTTGTTTATCAGCGATGGTTACTGCGGGGGCAGAACATTTGAGTTATTTGATACATCGAGACTAGGCTTTTCGCTTCCATTTGTGGAGGTGTAATGGATCTCGTCGAACTTTGTTAGTAGTTCCTTCTTTATGAATGAGATGAAGCAAAGCTTTTGCCTCCGTTTCAAAAAAAACACGTCAAGAGGAATTTCTTTTATAGTAGAGCCGATAATGGAGTGAAGTCCATGCGTGCAACGCCACAAGCTACAGAGTAGTAGTAGAGCACTTTACGTACAGAGCCATATTGCACAGTTTCCAATGCCCCGCCAGGCTTTTCCGGCTCCTCGGGCTTAATTGGGAGGTGCTAGTTTAAATATGCTACTAGCTGGAAGCTGCAAGCGAGGTGCGGCTAGGGCGAGCACGCGAGCCACGGGATGCTGGGAAGGAAAACCCATTCACGTGGCTAGGCTGTCCAGTGCACCCAGATTGTGGGGCCGCACGTCCGTTTGACTTCAAAACTCAAACTACCCGTGTAAAATCTTGGCTCGCAGCGAAGTGTAGTAGTACTATTAAAAAAAAGGCCGCCGTGCGTTCGGCCGGGATCGAACCCACAAAACGAGGTATACACTCCCGCGACCACTAGTAGTACTCGTTGGAGTACAACGCAACCTAGAATCGCCTTTTGTCGCTAGTAGTACGTACATTGTTCCTTACAAGAAACCCCTAATGGTTAATAGTATAGCCAGCTGCTGGCTATAAGCCAGTGCCATGTCATCTACAGCCCATCTTATAGCCAACATGTACAATAATAGATTAAAAGAGTGTACTACTTTTTTATTATGTGGCCCACTTCTCATTCTCACAAAGTGCCTAGAAGCACGTGCTAGAGCTGGCTCTTCATGAAGAGCCCGCTTACCTTCTCTCTCCTCTTCTCTTTCCTCCAACTAAGCGGAAATATACTAGTTTATTTCTTATAGCCCGCTAACTCAGCTCTATTGTACTTGCTCTAATAATGCAAGAAACCACTAAAATGCCAAGAAACTACTACCACTTGCATACGTGGCAGACTTAAGATAAGACTACCTTATCAACCATTGTACATGCTCTTACCAACAAAAATCCTCGAGTGACCTCCTACCTCCGGCCCGTCCACCTAGTCATCCTCGGCCATGGGACGCAGCTACCGCCGCCGGCAGAAGGCGAGGTCAAAACCGCCGACGGTGCGGAGCCCATGTTGCGGTAGCCCGGATGCCAGCTCCGTCCGGCGCTCGCGGCCGCTAGCTAGCCAAGATAGCTCCGTCCAGCTGCTTGTCTGCAAGGTTTGCTAGCTAGATTGGCACGGCAGCGCGGCGGCTTGCTCTCGCGCGCCGCGCTAAGGCTAGCCATCTGGCTCGAGCGAAGGCCAGCGCGGCGGCTTGCTCGCTCGTGAGTTACGCTCGGGCCAGCCTGCCAACCCGTGCGGAGGCCAGCGCGGCGTCTGGCCCGTCCGGCGGAGCGGCGGCCAACTCGCTCAACACCGGCGCCACCGACGAACACGCATCAGTACTGTTTGAAGTAATGTTCAGGAAAAATAATGATTTGAGGGGGAATAACAAGATAGAAGATCAGATGTAGGTCCCTCGTGTCAACGGTCAAACAAAATGTGTTGGTTTAAGCTACCTCTCAGCACGGACGTGTGGGCCAACCCTGTCATAAATGGGTTTAAACGAACCTAATCGGTAGGAGTACTAGGTAGTTTTTGGCGTGGATTAAGAAATTTTGGGTATGTTTTTGCTATTTTTTGTACAATAGATTCTTCCTGGGGCTGGTTGAAAGTGGTAGTTTTTTGTTAAATACTCTACATATTGTAAGTAGGAGTGAAAGTTAAGCTTTGGAAGCCAATAAGCAAGGCTAGTTACATAGTGCATATGTGTACATGATTGAAAGTAAATATCAACCATGAGTGACTAATATCTTGATGGAAAACTCGAAACTATGGAATACTAGGAAAAAAATGCATGGTTGGAAATACTAGCAATGTTCATGTCCGTTGCAATGGATCATAATTAGAATAATACTTATTCACAAACTTGGTACAAAACACTCTAATTTTGATATACATATGTCACTAGAGACATATTATGTTTCAATTAGAATATATTCCTTGGGCTGTTTTGGTGAGGTCAGGGAGGGATGTGGTTGGTTTTAAGATACTAATTATAGGTTTTTCTGCAAATTGGTAGACAAGTGGGATGTTGGTGAGAAAAGGCAACAACTTACCTCACAATCGTTAGATGTAGATCTAATGGTCAGAAACGACGGATGGCAGACACACCAGCATCACCAACTTAGTCTTGTGTAGGAGCACTAGCAAGATCCGTGCATTGCATGGAACTTGCTGATGCATTTTTTTATAAAACACTTGTTGTGATTGACCCTTGCGGGAGTAATCCCATGTGTAAAAACTAATGATATCTCGAGAAATATGAGATAAGGTGAAGAGGAGTGGGGTGTGGTGGTGGTTGGTGGTCGGACTCAGCGGAGGCATGGGGATTGACGACGCCGGCAGCGGCCACCAGGCCAGTTTGTTCCAGAGGCTTCCTTTCTTAATTGCTCAACAATGAGGTTTGTTGGAGATAGGGATGAACGAGGGAAGGCCTTGTCTACAAATGTGGAGAGGGGTGCGGGTATCTTTTAGTTTAATTTCCATCCGTCAGATATAGATCGGACGGTCTATATTGCAAGATGGCACACGTACCATCATCACCAACTCGGTTTTTTATAAGAGAAGAAATATAAGTATGGAGATACAAACGTATTATCTATACTTGCTTCCGTAAACTAGCATCTACATTCTATTCAACGCCTCGGCATGTGGGGCCTTAGCACAATGACTTCTCGACTGTGTAAAACAAAGATTTTCCCATCACTGACAAGGAGGGGGTGACGGCGGCGCGCTTTTTGGCTTGCTCTAGTCCTAGTAGTCATACTAGGTGGTCTAAGCACGTGTAGATTTATTCTTTTTCACGTCTCGTGTTCGCCGTACCGCCACGACTGTTGATGAATAGACGGTAAGTTATTCACGGGGAAACCCTTGTTGAGCGTGTTTGCGAGAGAGAGAGAGACAGTGTGCATGTGTGATATGTTAGAGACTGAGGCAATGATAACAGATTCTTTGTGTCTATGTGTGTGGAGGATAGAGAGAGACATGTACATGGGGCTTTGTGTTGTGTAACGTGGAGACACATATACATAATTAGAGAGTGAGTGTGTGAGATACACATGCGGACATGAGGAGAGATGAGGATCCAGATAAATGGGTGTTTGTGCGTGTCTGTGTGTGTTTGTGCACGCGTTTGTGTGTGAGAGGGAGAGAGTGTATGTGGAGTAGAGAGACCACTGATGATGTAAACCTAGTATAAGGGAAGGGGGAATGGTGTGACATGTGTAGTAGCAAGATAGCATGGGTGCGGGCGGGGGGAGCAGACTATTTGGAAGAGACATCGAGTGTGTGTGTGGGAGAGGGGTGTGAGTGTTGGAAATATGCCCTAGAGGCAATAATAAATGGTTATTATTATATTTCTTTGTTCATGGTAATTGTCTATTATTCATGCTATAATTGTATTGTCCGGAAATCGTAATACATGTGTGAATACATAGACCACAACATGTCCCTAGTAAGCCTCTAGTTGACTAGCTCGTTGATCAACAGATAGTCATGGTTTCCTGACTATGGACATTGGATGTCATTGATAACGGGATCACATCATTAGGAGAATGATGTGATGGACAAGACCCAATCCTAAGCATAGCATAAAAGATCGTGTAGTTTCGTTTGCTAGAGCTTTTCCAATGTCAAGTATCTTTTCCTTAGACCATGAGATCGTGCAACTCCCGGATACCGTAGGAGTGCTTTGGGTGTGCCAAACGTCACAACATAACTGGGTGACTATAAAGGTGCACTACGGGTATCTCCGAAAGTGTCTGTTGGGTTGGCACGGATCGAGACTG